>NW_022265862.1:224658-302214 GCF_002021735.2 Oncorhynchus kisutch | reverse complement strand
GTGTCTGACACTCCCTGTGTGTCTGACTGTCTTTCTCTCTCTCTGTGTCTGACACTCCCTGTGTGTCTCTCTCTCTCTCTCTGTGTATGTGTGTCCCAGGCTGTCTAGAAGCGGTAAGAACTATCGTGTTCTCCATCCATCAGCCTCGTTACTCATCATCTTCAGCCGCTTTGACCACCTGACCCTGATGCACCGAGGAGAGTTGGTGTACGCTGGAGCTGCTGGGAAGGCCCTGAGCTACTTCACTGACTTGGGTAAGACATGGAGGGAGAGAGAGAGACAGAGACAGACCCTGGAGCTGCCAGCCAGTCCTGGGGTTCTTCACTGAGTAATAGATGGAGTGTTCTGTCTCAGACTGTGTGTGCTGTTGTTGTGTTACAGGGTATCACTGTTGTTGTTGTGTTACAGGGTATCGTTGTTGTTGTTGTGTTGCAGGGTATCACTGTTGTTGTTGTTGTGTTGCAGGGTATCACTGTTGTTGTTGTTGTGTTGCAGGGTATCACTGTTGTTGTTGTGTTGCAGGGTATCACTGTTGTTGTTGTTGTTTTGTTGTTGTGTTGCAGGGTATCACTGTTGTTGTTGTTGTTGTTGTGTTGCAGGGTATCACTGTTGTTTGTTGTTGTGTTACAGGGTATCACTGTTGTTGTTGTGTTACAGGGTATCACTGTTGTTGTTGTGTTACAGGGTATCACTGTTTGTTGTTGTTGTTTACAGGGTATCACTGTTGTTGGTGTTACAGGGTATCATTGTTGTTGTTGTTGTGTTGCAGGGTATCACTGTTTGTTTGTTGTGTTGTTGTTGTTGCAGGGTATCACTGTTGTTGTTGTTGTTGTGTTACAGGGTATCACTGTTGTTGTTGTGTTACAGGGTATCACTGTTGTTGTTGTGTTACAGGGTATCATTGTTGTTGTTGTTGTGTTGCAGGGTATCACTGTTGTTGTTGTGTTGCAGGGTATTACTGTTGTTGTTGTTGTTGTGTTGCAGGGTATCACTGTTGTTGTGTTACAGGGTATCACTGTTGCTGTTGTTGTGTTGCAGGGTATCACTGTTGTTGTGTGTGATGCAGGTATCACTGTTGTGTGTTGTTGTTGTTGTGTTGCAGGGTATCACTGTTGTTGTTGTTGTGTTACAGGATATCACTGTTGTTGTTGTGTTACAGGGTATCATTGTTGTTGTTGTTGTTGTTGTGTTGCAGGGTATCACTGTTGTTGTTGTTGTTGTTGTTGTTGTGTTGCAGGGTATCACTGTTGTTGTTGTGTTGCAGGGTATTACTGTTGTTGTTGTGTTGCAGGGTATCACTGTTGTTGTGTTATAGGGTATCACTGTTGTTGTTGCTGTTGTGTTGCAGGGTATCACTGTTGTGTTGCAGGGTATCACTGTTGTTGTTGCTGTTGTGTTGCAGGGTATCACTGTTGTTGTTGTTGTGTTGCAGGGTATCACTGTGTTGTTGTTGTGTTGCAGGGTATCACTGTTGTTGTTGTGTTGCAGGGTATCACTGTTGTGTTGTTGTGTTACAGGGTATCACTGCTGTTGTTGTTTGTTGTGTGTGTTGCAGGGTATCACTGTTGTTGTTGTTTGTTGTGTTGCAGGGTATCTCTGTTGTTGTTGTGTTGCAGGTATCACTGTTGTTGTTGTTGTGTTGCAGGGTATCACTTGTTGTTGTTGTTGTTGTGTTGCAGGGGTATCACTGTTGTTGTTGTGTGTTGCAGGGTATCACTGCTGTTGTTGTTGTTGTTGCAGGGTATCACTGTTGTTGTTGTTGCAGGGTATCACTGTTGTTGTTGTTGTTGTGTTGCAGGGTATCACTGTTTTTGTTGCTGTTGTTTGTGTTGCGGGTATCACTGTTGTGTTGTGTTGCAGGGTATCACTGTTGTTGTTGTGTTACAGGGTATCACTGTGAGCCGTTCAACAACCCCTCTGACTTCTTCTCCTAGACGTCACTAACGGAGAGGCTCAGTCTACACTAGACATCACTTCATTTAACTATGGTACACACACCACACACACACACACACACACCACACACACACACCACACACACCCACACACACACACCCACACACACACACACACCCACACACACACACACACACACACACACACACACACACACACACACACCTCTACACACACACACACACACACACACCCACACACACACACACCCCTCTACACACAACACACACACACACCCCTCTACACACACACACACACACACCTCTACACACACACACCACACACCTCTACACACACACACACACACACCTCTACACACACACACACACACACCTCTAACCACACACACACACACTCTACCACACACACACACACCTCTACACACACACACCTCTACACACACACACACACACCTCTCTACACACACACACACACACACCTCTACACACAACACACACCACACACACCTCTACACACACACCACACACACACCTCTACACCACACACACACACACCTCTACACACACACACACACACACACACCTCTACACACACACACACACACACACCTCTACACACACACACACACACACACCTCTACCACACACACACACACACCTCTACACACACACACACACACCTCTACACACACACACACACCTCTACAACACACACACACACACACCTCTACACACACACACACACACACACACCTCTACACACACACACACACACACACACCTCTCACACACACACACACACACACCTCTACACACACCACACACACACACACACACCTCTACACACACACACACACACAACACCCTAACCTCTACAGACCCTAACCTCTATAGACCCTAACCTCTATAGACCCTAACCCCTACAGACCCTAACCCTAACAGACCCTAACCTCTACAGACCCTAACCTCTACAGACCCTAACCCCTATAGACCCTAACCCCTACAGACCCTAACCTCTACAGACCCTAACCCCTATAGACCCTAACCCCTACAGACCCTAACCTCTATAGACCCTAACCCCTACAGACCCTAAACTCTACAGACCCTATAGACCCTAACCTCTATAGACCCTAACCCCTACAGACCCTAACCCCTACAGACCCTAACCTCTACAGACCCTACAGACCCTAACCTCTATAGACCCTAACCCCTACAGACCCTACAGACCCTAACCTCTATAGACCCTAACCCCTACAGACCCTACAGACCCTAACCCCTATAGACCCTAACCCCTATAGACCCTAACCCCTATAGACCCTAACCCCTACAGAGCCTAACCCTTACAGACCCTAACCCCTACAGAGCCTAACCCTTACAGACCCTAACCTCTATAGACCCTACAGACCCTAACCTCTATAGACCCTAACCCCTACAGAGCCTAACCCTTACAGACCCTAACCCCTACAGACCCTAACCTCTACAGACCCTAACCTCTATAGACCCTACAGACCCTAACCTCTATAGACCCTAACCCTACAGACCCTACAGACCCTAACCCCTATAGACCCTAACCCCTACAGACCCTAACCCCTACAGACCCTAACCCCTACAGACCCTAACCCCTACAGACCCTAACCCCTACAGACCCTAACCCCTATAGACCCTACAGACCCTAACCCCTACAGACCCTAACCCCTACAGACCCTAACCTCTATAGACCCTAACCCCTACAGACCCTAACCCTACAGACCCTACAGACCCTAACCCCTACAGACCCTAACCCCTACAGACCCTAACCCTATAGACCCTAACCCGTACAGACCCTAACCCCTATAGACCCTAACCCCTACAGACCCTAACCCCTACAGACCCTAACCCCTACAGACCCTAACCCCTACAGACCCTAACCCCTACAGACCCCAACCTCTACAGACCCCTAACCCCTACAGACCCCAACCTCTACAGACCCTATAGACCCTAACCTCTACAGACACTAACCTCTACAGACCCTATAGACCCTAACCTCTATAGACCCTAACCTCTACAGACCCTAACCCCTACAGACCCTAACCCCTACAGACCCTAACCCCTATAGACCCTAACCCCTACACAGACCCTAACCTCTACAGACCCTAACCCCTATAGACCCTAACCCCTATAGACCCTAACCCCTATAGACCCTAACCTCTATAGACCCTAACCCCTACAGACCCTAACCCCTATAGACCCTAACCTCTATAGACCCTAACCCCTACAGACCCTAACCCCTATAGACCCTAACCTCTATAGACCCTAACCCCTACAGACCCTAACCCCTATAGACCCTAACCTCTATAGACCCTAACCCCTACAGACCCCAACCTCTACAGACCCTAACCCTACAGACCCTAACCTCTACAGACCCTAACCTCTACAGACCCTAACCTCTACAGACCCTAACCCCTACAGACCCTAACCCCTACAGACCCTAACCCCTATAGACTCTAACCCCTACAGACCCTAACCTCTACAGACCCTAACCCCTACAGACCCTAACCTCTATAGACGCTAACCTCTACAGACCCTACAGTCCCTAACCTCTACAGACCCTACAGACCCTAACCCCTATAGACCCTAACCCCTACAGACCCTAACCTCTACAGACCCTACAGTCCCTAACCTCACAGACCCTACAGACCCTAACCCCTACAGACCCTAACCTCTACAGACCCTAACCCCTACAGACCCTAACCCTCAGACCCTACAGACCCTAACCCCTACAGACCCTAACCTCCTACAGACCCTAACCCCTACAGACCCTAACCTCTACAGACCCTAACCTCTACAGACCCTAACCCCTACAGACCCTACAGACCCTAACCTCTATAGACCCTAACCCCTACAGACCCTACAACCCTAACCCCTACAGAACCCTAACCCCTACAGACCCTAACCCTACAGACCCTACAGACCTACACCCTACGACCCTAACCCCTACAGACCCTAACCCTACAGACCCTAACCCCTACAGACCCTAACCCCTACAGACCCTATAGACCCTAACCTCTATAGACCTAACCCCTACAGACCCTAACCTCTACAGACCTAACCCCTACAGACCTAACCCTACAGACCCTACCCCTACAGACCCTAACCCCTACAGACCCTAACCCCTACAGACCCCTAACCCCTACAGACCCTAACCCCTACAGACCCTAACCCTACAGACCCTAACCTCTGCTGACCCCTCTCCTCCCTAGATGATAAGGAGAACTGTGACAACAGCAACCTTCTGGCAGTGAGCTACAGACAGTCAACTCAGTACCAGAGGGTGGTGGAGGAGCTGGACCATTTGACCCGGGTCTGGAGGGAGGGGTCGGAGGTCAGGGACAGAAGGCCGACTACGTCACCTCCTTCTGGTACCAGGTCAGCTAATCACTGAGCTCTGTCTGAACCCTCACAGCGAGAGTTCCAGAACTGTATAGCTGAGCGTTCCAGAACTGTTAGAGTTGAGTGTTCTAGAACTGTTAGAGTTGAGAGTTCTAGAACTGTTAGAGTTGAGTGTTCTAGAACTGTAGAGTTGAGAGTTATAATGGAGTGTTTGTTTGTGTGCTCTGAGTTTATCATTAAGTTGTAAACTCATGATGAACTTTGGGCAACCTGGCACTGTATGAAAAGTGTTATCTAGATGTGTGATTCTGTTATATAATGTGTTGAAGAGGAGGATACTGTGTGAGACTGTGTGTGTGTTCTCTAGATGACGATACTGTGTGAGGCGTGTGTGTGTTCTCTAGATGACGATACTGTGTGAGACTGTGTGTGTGTTCTCTAGATGACGATACTGTGTGAGACTGTGTGTGTGTTCTCTAGATGACGATACTGTGTGAGGCTGTGTGTGTGTTCTCTAGATGACGATACTGTGTGAGGCGTGTGTGTGTTCTCTAGATGAGGATACTGTGTGAGACTGTGTGTGTGTTCTCTAGATGAGGATACTGTGTGAGACTGTGTGTGTGTTCTCTAGATGAGGATACTGTGTGAGACTGTGTGTGTGTTCTCTAGATGAGGATACTGTGTGAGACTGTGTGTGTGTTCTCTAGATGACGATACTGTGTGAGGCGTGTGTGTGTTCTCTAGATGAGGATACTGTGTGAGACTGTGTGTGTGTTCTCTAGATGACGATACTGTGTGAGGCGTGTGTGTGTTCTCTAGATGAGGATACTGTGTGAGACTGTGTGTGTGTTCTCTAGATGACGATACTGTGTGAGTCGTGTGTGTGTTCTCTAGATGAGGATACTGTGTGAGACTGTGTGTGTGTTCTCTAGATGACGATACTGTGTGAGGCGTGTGTGTGTTCTCTAGATGAGGATACTGTGTGAGACTGTGTGTGTTCTCTAGATGAGGATACTGTGTGAGGCTGTGTGTGTGTTCTCTGGATGAGGATAGTGTGTGAGGCTGTGTGTGTGTGTTCTCTAGAGGAGGATACTGTGTGAGGCTGTGTGTGTGTTCTCTAGATGAGGATACTGTGTGAGACTGTGTGTGTGTTCTCTAGATGAGGATACTGTGTGTGTGTTCTCTAGATGAGGATACTGTGTGTGTGTTCTCTAGATGAGGATACTGTGTGTGTGTGTGTGTTCTCTAGATGAGGATACTTGTGTGTGTGTGTCTGTTCTCTAGATGAGGATACTGTGTGTGTGTGTGTGTTCTCTAGATGAGGATACTGTGTGACTGTGTGTGTTCTCTAGATGAGGATACTGTGTGACGTGTGTGTTCTCTAGAGGAGGATACTGTGTGTGTGTGTGTTCTCTAGATGAGGATACTGTGTGACTGTGTGTGTGTGTTCTCTAGATGAGGATAGTGGGTGGTCGTATGGTGGTGAACTCTCTCAGGAACCCCCAGACATCGTACGCTCAGCTGGCCCTCAACATCTTCTTCGCTCTGCTGGTCGGCCTCATCTACTACCAGATCCCCCTGACTCTACCTGAAGCCCTACAGAACAGGTGTCTGTCCTGTCTGTCTGTCTGTCTTGTCTGTCCGTCTCACAGTGCAGCATATCTATTCTTTATTCTCCTCTCTCTCTCTCAGGATGGGAGCATTCTTTTTCCTCATCATCAACATGGTGTTTGGGAATCTTTCAGCTGTGGAACTCTTCATCAATGAGAGAGCTCTGTTCATGTGAGTCTTTATGTTTGTATGTGTTCTGACTCTCTCTCTGTGTGTTTGTATGTGTTCTGACTCTGTGTGTGTGTGTGTTCTGACTCTCTCTCTGTGTGTGTGTTCTGACTTTCTCTCTCTGTGTGTGTTCTGACTCTGTGTGTGTGTGTTCTGACTCTCTCTCTGTGTGTGTGTTCTGACTCTGTGTGTTCTGACTCTCTCACTGTGTGTGGTCTGACTCTCTCTCTCTCTCTGTGTATTCTGACTCTCTCTGTGCGTGTTCTGACTCTCTCTCTCTCTCTCTCTCTCTGTGTGTGTTCTGACTCTCTCTCTGTGTGTGTTCTGACTCTCTCTCTCTCTCTGTGTGTGTTCTGACTCTCTCTCTCTCTCTGTGTGTGTTCTGACTCTCTCTCTCTCTCTCTGTTGTGTTCTGACTCTCTCTCTTCTCTCTGTGTGTGTTCTGACTCTCTCTCTCTGTTTGTTTTTTGTCTCTCTCTGCGTGTGTTCTGACTCTCTGTGTGTGTTTGTCTCGCTCTCTCTGTGTGTTTGTGTGTGTGTTCTGACTCTCTCTCTCTCTCTCTCTGTGTTCTGACTCTCTCTCTCTCTCTGTGTTCTGACTCTCTCTCTCTGTGTGTTCTGACTCTCTCTCTCTCTCTCTCTGTGGTGTTCTGACTATCTCTGTGTGTGTTCTGACTATCTCTGTGTGTGTTCTGACTCTCTCTCTGTGTGTGTGTTCTGACTCTCTCTCTGTGTGTGTGTTCTGACTCTCTCCTCTCTGTGTTGTGTTCTGACTATCTCTGTGTGTGTTCTGACTATCTCTCTCTCTCTCTCTGTGTGTTTCTGACTATCTCTGTGTGTGTTCTGACTATCTCTGTGTGTTCTGACTATCTCTGTGTGTGTTCTGACTCTCTCCTTCTCTCTGTGTTCTGACTCTCTCTCTGTGTGTTCTGACTATCTCTCTGTGTGTTCTGACTATCTCTCTGTGTGTTCTGACTATCTCTGTGTGTGTTCTGACTCTCTCTCTCTCTGTGTTCTGACTCTCTCTCTCTGTGTGTTCTGACTATCTCTCTGTGTGTTCTGACTATCTCTCTGTGCGTTCTGACTCTCTCTCTCTGTGTGCGTTCTGACTCTCTCTCTGTGTGTGTTCTGACTCTCTCTCTCTCTCTCTCTGTGTGTTCTGACTCTCTCTCTCTCTCTGTAGGTGTTCTGACTCTCTCTCTGTGTGTTTCAGCCATGAGAACTCTAGTGGGTACTACCGTACGTCCGTCTACTTCCTGTCTAAGATATTCGCTGACCTCATCCCCAACCGCATTGTTCCGATCCTCATCTTCTCAGCCATCGCCTACTATATGATGGGTATGAACCATACACTCAGCCATCGCCTACTATATGATGGGTATGAACCATACACAGATACACACATAGGTCAGAACACACACAACACACACAGGTCAGAACACACACACACAGGTCAGAACACACACCACACACACAGGTCAGAACACACACACAGTTCAGAACACACACAACACACTTCCTTCTATGATAAAATGTAAATCTCTCTCTCTCTCTCCACCAGGTCTGAAGCCAGCCTTCACATCGTTCCTGCTCTTCACGCTGACCATGTCCCTGGTCAGTCTAGCTGGGGTCAGTCTAGCGTTCCTGGTCTCAGCCTCTGTCTCCTCCTTCGCTATGGCCAACGTCCTCATCGCCCTGCCTTTCGTCTTCATGATGGTGAGAGACACACAAACACACTCAAACACTCAGACACACACTAACTCTCTCTCCTCTCTCTCTCTCTCTCTCTCTCTCTCTCTCTCTCTCTCTCTAGGTGTTTGGAGGGTTCCTGGTCAACCTTAACTCCATGTTGTCTTGGTTGTCATGGCTGAAATGGATCAGCATCTTCCGCTACGGACTAGAGGTAGGAGGGGGGGAGAGGGAGGGAGGAAGGGAGCGAGGTAAAGGAGGGAGGGAGGACTGGAAGTAACCGAGTCTACATGTAATGCTCCCATTAGAGAGTTGGACAGTAATTGATGGTCCTATTAGAGAGTTGGACAGTCTGATGGTCCTATTAGAGAGTTGGACAGTCTGATTGAGGGTCCTATTAGAGAGTTGGACAGTCTGATTGATGGTCCTATTAGAGAGTTGGACAGTCTGATTGATGGTCCTATTAGAGAGTTGGACAGTCTGACGGTCCTATTAGAGAGTTGGACAGTCTGACGGACCTATTAGAGAGTTGGACAGTCTGATGGTCCTATTAGAGAGTTGGACAGTCTGATTGATGGTCCTATTAGAGAGTTGGACAGTCTGATTGACGGTCCTATTAGAGAGTTGGACAGTCTGACGGTCCTATTAGAGAGTTGGACAGTCTGACAGTCATATTAGAGAGTTGGACAGTCTGTCAGTCCTATTAGAGAGTTGGACAGTCTGATTGATGGTCCTATTAGAGAGTTGGACAGTCTGATTGATGTTCCTATTAGAGAGTTGGACAGTCTGACGGTCCTATTAGAGAGTTGGACAGTCTGATTGATGGTCCTATTAGAGAGTTGGACAGTCTGATTGATGGTCCTATTAGAGAGTTGGACAGTCTGATTGATGGTCCTATTAGAGAGTTGGGCAGTCTGATTGATGGTCCTATTAGAGAGTTGGGCAGTCTGATTGATGGTCCTATTAGAGAGTTGGACAGTCTGATGTTCCTATTAGAGAGTTGGACAGTCTGTGGTCCTATTAGAGAGTTGGACAGTCTGATTGATGGTCCTATTAGAGAGTTGGACAGTCTGTGGTCCTATTAGAGAGTTGGACAGTCTGATGTTCCTATTAGAGAGTTGGACAGTCTGATTGATGTTCCTATTAGAGAGTTGGACAGTCTGATTGATGGTCCTATTAGAGAGTTGGACAGTCTGATGGTCCTATTAGAGAGTTGGACAGTCTGATTGAGGGTCCTATTAGAGAGTTGGACAGTCTGATTGAGGGTCCTATTAGAGAGTTGGACAGTCTGATTGATGGTCCTATTAGAGAGTTGGACAGTCTGACGGTCCTATTAGAGAGTTAGACAGTCTGATTGATGGTCCTATTAGAGAGTTGGACAGTCTGACGGTCCTATTAGAGAGTTGGACAGTCTGACGGTCCTATTAGAGAGTTGGACAGTCTGATTGATGGTCCTATTAGAGAGTTGGACAGTCTGACAGTCCTATTAGAGAGTTGGACAGTCTGATTGATGGTCCTATTAGAGAGTTGGGCAGTCTGATTGATTGGTCCTATTAGAGAGTTGGACAGTCTGATTGATGGTCCTATTAGAGTGTTGGACAGTCTGATGTTCCTATTAGAGAGTTGGACAGTCTGTGTTCCTATTAGAGAGTTGGACAGTCTGATTGATGGTCCTATTAGAGAGTTGGACAGTCTGATGTTCCTATTAGAGAGTTGGACAGTCTGATTGATGGTCCTATTAGAGAGTTGGACAGTCTGATGTTCCTATTAGAGAGTTGGACAGTCTGTGGTCCTATTAGAGAGTTGGACAGTCTGATTGATGGTCCTATTAGAGAGTTGGACAGTCTGATTGATGGTCCTATTAGAGAGTTGGACAGTCTGTGGTCCTATTAGAGAGTTGGACAGTCTGATTGATGGTCCTATTAGAGAGTTGGACAGTCTGATGTTCCTATTAGAGAGTTGGACAGTCTGTGGTCCTATTAGAGAGTTGGACAGTCTGATTGATGGTCCTATTAGAGAGTTGGACAGTCTGATGTTCCTATTAGAGAGTTGGACAGTCTGATGTTCCTATTAGAGAGTTGGACAGTCTGATGTTCCTATTAGAGAGTTGGACAGTCTGTGGTCCTATTAGAGAGTTAGACAGTCTGATTGATGGTCCTATTAGAGAGTTGGACAGTCTGATTGATGGTCCTATTAGAGAGTTGGACAGTCTGATGTTCCTATTAGAGAGTTGGACAGTCTGATTGATGGTCCTATTAGAGAGTTGGACAGTCTGATGTTCCTATTAGAGAGTTGGACAGTCTGATTGATGGTCCTATTAGAGAGTTGGACAGTCTGACGGTCCTATTAGAGAGTTGGACAGTCTGATTGATGGTCCTATTAGAGAGTTGGACAGTCTGATTGATGCTCATATTAGAGAGTTGGACAGTCTGATGGTCCTATTAGAGAGTTAGACAGTCTGATTGATGGTCCTATTAGAGAGTTGGACAGTCTGATTGATGCTCATATTAGAGAGTTGGACAGTCTGATGGTCCTATTAGAGAGTTAGACAGTCTGATTGATGGTCCTATTAGAGAGTTAGACAGTCTGATTGATGGTCCTATTAGAGAGTTGGACAGTCTGATTGATGGTCCTATTAGAGAGTTGGACAGTCTGATGGTTCTATTAGAGAGTTGGACAGTTTGATTGATGGTCCTATTAGAGAGTTGGACAGTCTGATTGATGGTCCTATTAGAGAGTTGGGCAGTCTGATTGATGGTCCTATTAGAGAGTTGGGCAGTCTGATTGATGGTCCTATTAGAGAGTTGGACAGTCTGATTGATGGTCCTATTAGAGAGTTGGACAGTCTGATGTTCCTATAGAGAGTTGGACAGTCTGTGGTCCTATTAGAGAGTTGGACAGTCTGATTGATGGTCCTATTAGAGAGTTGGACAGTCTGTGGTCCTATTAGAGAGTTGGACAGTCTGATTGATGGTCCTATTAGAGAGTTGGACAGTCTGATGTTCCTATTAGAGAGTTGGACAGTCTGTGGTCCTATTAGAGAGTTGGACAGCCTGATTGATGGTCCTATTAGAGAGTTGGACAGTCTGATGTTCCTATTAGAGAGTTGGACAGTCTGATGTTCCTATTAGAGAGTTGGACAGTCTGATTGAGGGTCCTATTAGAGAGTTGGACAGTCTGATTGATGGTCCTATTAGAGAGTTGGACAGTCTGATTGATGGTCCTATTAGAGAGTTGGACAGTCTGACGGTCCTATTAGAGAGTTGGACAGTCTGACGGACCTATTAGAGAGTTGGACAGTCTGATGGTCCTATTAGAGAGTTGGACAGTCTGATGGTCCTATTAGAGAGTTGGACAGTCTGATTGATGGTCCTATTAGAGAGTTGGACAGTCTGATTGATGGTCCTATTAGAGAGTTGGACAGTCTGACGGTCCTATTAGAGAGTTGGACAGTCTGACGGTCCTATTAGAGAGTTGGACAGTCTGATTGATGGTCCTATTAGAGAGTTGGACAGTCTGACAGTCCTATTAGAGAGTTGGACAGTCTGATTGATGGTCCTATTAGAGAGTTGGACAGTCTGATTGATGTTCCTATTAGAGAGTTGGACAGTCTGATTGATGGTCCTATTAGAGAGTTGGACAGTCTGATTGATGGTCCTATTAGAGAGTTGGACAGTCTGATTGATGGTCCTATTAGAGAGTTGGGCAGTCTGATTGATGGTCCTATTAGAGAGTTGGACAGTCTGATTGATGGTCCTATTAGAGAGTTGGACAGTCTGATTGATGGTCCTATTAGAGAGTTGGACAGTCTGATGTTCCTATTAGAGAGTTGGACAGTCTGTGTTCCTATTAGAGAGTTGGACAGTCTGATTGATGGTCCTATTAGAGAGTTGGACAGTCTGATGTTCCTATTAGAGAGTTGGACAGTCTGTGGTCCTATTAGAGAGTTGGACAGTCTGATTGATGGTCCTATTAGAGAGTTGGACAGTCTGATGTTCCTATTAGAGAGTTGGACAGTCTGATGTTCCTATTAGAGAGTTGGACAGTCTGTGGTCCTATTAGAGAGTTGGACAGTCTGATTGATGGTCCTATTAGAGAGTTGGACAGTCTGATGTTCCTATTAGAGAGTTGGACAGTCTGTGGTCCTATTAGAGAGTTGGACAGTCTGATTGATGGTCCTATTAGAGAGTTGGACAGTCTGATGTTCCTATTAGAGAGTTGGACAGTCTGTGGTCCTATTAGAGAGTTGGACAGTCTGATTGATGGTCCTATTAGAGAGTTGGACAGTCTGATGTTCCTATTAGAGAGTTGGACAGTCTGATGTTCCTATTAGAGAGTTGGACAGTCTGTGGTCCTATTAGAGAGTTGGACAGTCTGATTGATGGTCCTATTAGAGAGTTGGACAGTCTGATGTTCCTATTAGAGAGTTGGACAGTCTGTGGTCCTATTAGAGAGTTGGACAGTCTGATTGATGGTCCTATTAGAGAGTTGGACAGTCTGATGTTCCTATTAGAGAGTTGGACAGTCTGTGGTCCTATTAGAGAGTTGGACAGTCTGATTGATGGTCCTATTAGAGAGTTGGACAGTCTGATGTTCCTATTAGAGAGTTGGACAGTCTGTGGTCCTATTAGAGAGTTTGACAGTCTGATTGATGGTCCTATTAGAGAGTTGGACAGTCTGATTGATGGACCTATTAGAGAGTTGGACAGTCTGTGGTCCTATTAGAGAGTTGGACAGTCTGTGGTCCTATTAGAGAGTTGGACAGTCTGATGTTCCTATTAGAGAGTTGGACAGTCTGTGGTCCTATTAGAGAGTTGGACAGTCTGATTGATGGTCCTATTAGAGAGTTGGACAGTCTGAATGATGGTCCTATTAGAGAGTTGGGCAGTCTGATTGATGGTCCTATTAGAGAGTTGGACAGTCTGATGGTCCTATTAGAGAGTTAGACAGTCTGATTGATGGTCCTATTAGAGAGTTGGACAGTCTGATTGATGGTCCTATTAGAGAGTTGGACAGTCTGACGGTCCTATTAGAGAGTTAGACAGTCTGATTGATGGTCCTATTAGAGAGTTGGACAGTCTGATTGATGGTCCTATTAGAGAGTTGGACAGTCTGATTGATGGTCCTATTAGAGAGTTGGACAGACTGATTGATGCTCATATTAGAGAGTTGGACAGTCTGATGGTCCTATTAGAGAGTTGGACAGTCTGACGGTCCTATTAGAGAGTTGGACAGTCTGATTGATGGTCCTATTAGAGAGTTGGACAGTCTGATTGATGGTCCTATTAGAGAGTTGGACAGTCTGATTGATGGTCCTATTAGAGAGTTGGACAGTCTGATGGTTCTATTAGAGAGTTGGACAGTTTGATTGATGGTCCTATTAGAGAGTTGGACAGTCTGATTGATGGTCCTATTAGAGAGTTGGACAGTCTGATTGATGGTCCTATTAGAGATTTGGACAGGCTGATTGATGGTCCTATTAGATAGTGATCGTCCTATTAGAGAGTTGGACAGTCTGATTGATGGTCCTATTAGAGAGTGATCGTCCTATTAGAGAGTTGGACATTCTGATAGTAATAGTGTTTTTATTCTCTCCCTCTGTCTCCCCATCAGGCGGTGACCATTAATGAGTTTAAAGGACAAATATTCTACAGCAACACAACCATGTAAGTTGACCTCTCACTCTCCCTTCATTCTCTCTGTTCTCTCCTTTCATTCTCTCTGTTCTCTCCTTTCATTCTCTCTGTCCTCTCCTTTCATTCTCTCTGTCCTCTCCTTTCATTCTCTCTGTCCTCTCCTTTCATTCTCTCTGTCCTCTCCCTTCATTCTCTCTGTCCTCTCCCTTCATTCTCTCTGTTCTCTCCCTTCATTCTCTCTGTTCTCTCCCTTCATTCTCTCCTTTCATTCTCTCTGTCCTCTCCTTTCATTCTCTCTGTCCTCTCCTTTCATTCTCTCTGTCCTCTCCTTTCATTCTCTCTGTTCTCTCCTTTCATTCTCTCTGTCCTCTCCTTTCATTCTCTCTGTCCTCTCCTTTCATTCTCTCTATCCTCTCCTTTCATTCTCTCTGTTCTCTCCTTTCATTCTCTCTATCCTCTCCTTTTATACTCCTCAGCCATCCATCTAAATGCCGACACCGCCACCATGTGGCAGATCTCTATAATTCAACATCTCTCTACTCTCCCTCTATGTACTCAACCCCCTCCCCCCTCCTCTCTCTCTCTCCTCTCGTCTTCCAGGTGAGATGCACCTGGAGACCCAGGGAATAGACTACAGCACCTGGGGTTTCTGACCTTTAACCCCTCTCTCTCAGTCTTCCAGGGGAGGTGTACCTGTAGACCCAGGGTATAGACTACAGCACCTGGGGTTTCTGACCTTTAACCCCTCTCTCTCTGTCTTCCAGGGGAGGTGTACCTGGAGACCCAGGGAATAGACTACAGCACCTGGGGTTTCTGACCTTTAACCCCTCTCTCTCTGTCTTCCAGGGGAGGTGTACCTGGAGACCCAGGGAATAGACTACAGCACCTGGGGTTTCTGACCTTTAACCCCTCTCTCTCTCTCTCTCTCCCTCTCCAGTCTTCCAGGGGAGGTGTACCTGGAGACCCAGGGAATAGACTACAGCACCTGGGGTTTCTGGCAGAACCATGTAGCTCTGGCTGGGATCATTACGGTGTGTATGGTTTTGGCCTACATACAGCTCAGACGAATCAACCGCTGGAAGTGACACAGGCCGCAAGAATAGAATCAGATTGAACTACACCTTCTGGAACAACAGGGACTGTGAAGAGACACACATCGCAAGAATAGAATCAGATTGAACTACACCTTCTGGAATAACAGGGACTGTGAAGAGACACACATCGCAAGAATAGAATCAGATTGAACTACACCTTCTGGAATAACAGGGACTGTGAAGAGACACACATCACAAGAATAGAATCAGATTGAACTACACCTTCTGGAACAACAGGGGCTGTGAGGAGACACACATCACAAGAATAGAATCAGATTGAACTACACCTTCTGGAACAACAGGGGCTGTGAAGAGACACACACACACTCTCCACTCCAGTCCATTGTAATATGGTTGTATGGTTGTATGGTACGTTTTGTGTTGTAGAAATGTACTGGTGTAGTTATGTTGTTGTTATTTGGTGCCTTAATGCAGTCTAAGTCCTGTCTGTGCCGGGGGGAGGGGTTCTACTGAACGATGTGGAATTGTTTAAGGTCAGAAGGTCAGAAGGTCAGAAGGTCAAACCAAGGATCTTCTTGTTTTTTGATTTAGAGTTTTAAGACTCCTCGAGGTATCAAAAAAATAAAAATGAAACAAATATTTGATTAACATTTTTATTTGTCCTTACTGCTGTTAACCAATAGGAACACATTGAATAACAGTCCTTACTGCTGTTAACCAATAGAAACACATTGAATAACAGATAGTCCTTACTGCTGTTAACCAATAGAAACACATTGAATAACAGTCCTTACTGCTGTTAACCAATAGGAACACATTGAATAACAGATAGTCCTTACTGCTGTTAGCCAATAGAAACACATTGAATAACAGATAGTCCTTACTGCTGTTAACCAATAGGAACACATTGAATAACAGTCCTTACTGCTGTTAACCAATAGGAACACATTGAATAACAGTCCTTACTGCTGTTAACCAATAGGAACACATTGAGTCCTTACTGCTGTTAACCAATAGAAACACATTGAATAACAGTCCTTACTGCTGTTAACCAATAGAAACACATTGAATAACAGATAGTCCTTACTGCTGTTAACCAATAGAAACACATTGAATAACAGTCCTTACTGCTGTTAACCAATAGAAACACATTGAATAACAGATAGTCCTTACTGCTGTTAACCAATAGAAACACATTGAATAACAGATAGTCCTTACTGCTGTTAACCAATAGAAACACATTGAATAACAGATAGTCCTTACTGCTGTTAACCAATAGAAACACATTGAATAACAGATAGTCCTTACTGCTGTTAACCAATAGAAACACATTGAGTCCTTACTGCTGTTAACCAATAGAAACACATTGAATAACAGATAGTCCTTACTGCTGTTAACCAATAGAAACACATTGAATAACAGTCCTTACTGCTGTTAACCAATAGAAACACATTGAATAACAGATAGTCCTTACTGCTATTAGCCCATAGAAACACATTGAGTCCTTACTGCTGTTAACCAATAGAAACACATTGAATAACAGTCCTTACTGCTGTTAACCAATAGAAACACATTGAGTCCTTACTGCTGTTAACCAATAGAAACACATTGAATAACAGTCCTTACTGCTGTTAACCAATAGAAACACATTGAGTCCTTACTGCTGTTAACCAATAGAAACACATTGAATAACAGATAGTCCTTACTGCTATTAGCCCATAGAAACACATTGAATAACAGATAGTCCTTACTGCTGTTAACCAATAGAAACACATTGAATAACAGATAGTCCTTACTGCTGTTAACCAATAGAAACACATTGAATAACAGATAGTCCTTACTGCTGTTAACCAATAGAAACACATTGAATAACAGATAGTCCTTACTGCTGTTAACCAATAGAAACACATTGAATAACAGATAGTCCTTACTGCTGTTAACCAATAGAAACACATTGAATAACAGTCCTTACTGCTGTTAACCAATAGAAACACATTGAGTCCTTACTGCTGTTAACCAATAGAAACACATTGAATAACAGTCCTTACTGCTGTTAACCAATAGAAACACATTGAATCCTTACTGCTGTTAACCAATAGAAACACATTGAGTCCTTACTGCTGTTAACCAATAGAAACACATTGAATAACAGATAGTCCTTACTGCTGTTAACCAATAGAAACACATTGAATAACAGATAGTCCTTACTGCTGTTAACCAATAGAAACACATTGAATAACAGATAGTCCTTACTGCTGTTAACCAATAGAAACACATTGAATAACAGATAGTCCTTACTGCTGTTAACCAATAGAAACACATTGAATAACAGATAGTCCTTACTGCTGTTAACCAATAGAAACACATTGAATAACAGATAGTCCTTACTGCTGTTAACCAATAGAAACACATTGAATAACAGATAGTCCTTACTGCTGTTAACCAATAGAAACACATTGAATAACAGATAGTCCTTACTGCTGTTAACCAATAGAAACACATTGAATAACAGATAGTCCTTACTGCTGTTAACCAATAGAAACACATTGAATAACAGATAGTCCTTACTGCTGTTAACCAATAGAAACACATTGAATAACAGATAGTCCTTACTGCTATTAGCACATTGAATAACAGATAGTCCTTACTGCTGTTAACCAATAGAAACACATTGAATAACAGATAGTCCTTACTGCTATTAGCCCATAGAAACACATTGAATAACAGATAGTCCTTACTGCTGTTAACCAATAGAAACACATTGAATAACAGATAGTCCTTACTGCTGTTAACCAATAGAAACACATTGAATAACAGATAGTCCTTACTGCTATTAGCCCATAGAAACACATTGAATAACAGATAGTCCTTACTGCTATTAACCAATAGAAACACATTGAATAACAGATAGTCCTTACTGCTATTAGCCAATAGAAACACATTGAATAACAGTCCTTACTGCTATTAGCCAATAGAAACACATTGAATAACAGTCCTTACTGCTGTTAACCAATAGAAACACATTGAGTCCTTACTGCTGTTAACCAATAGAAACACATTGAATAACAGTCCTTACTGCTGTTAACCAATAGAAACACATTGAGTCCTTACTGCTGTTAACCAATAGAAACACATTGAATAACAGTCCTTACTGCTGTTAACCAATAGAAACACATTGAGTCCTTACTGCTGTTAACCAATAGAAACACATTGAATAACAGTCCTTACTGCTGTTAACCAATAGAAACACATTGAATAACAGTCCTTACTGCTGTTAACCAATAGAAACACATTGAATAACAGTCCTTACTGCTGTTAACCAATAGAAACACATTGAATAACAGATAGTCCTTACTGCTGTTAACCAATAGAAACACATTGAATAACAGATAGTCCTTACTGCTATTAGCCAATAGAAACACATTGAATAACAGATAGTCCTTACTGCTATTAGCCCATAGAAACACATTGAATAACAGATAGTCCTTACTGCTGTTAACCAATAGAAACACATTGAATAACAGATAGTCCTTACTGCTGTTAACCAATAGAAACACATTGAATAACAGATAGTCCTTACTGCTATTAGCCAATAGAAACACATTGAATAACAGATAGTCCTTACTGCTGTTAACCAATAGAAACACATTGAATAACAGATAGTCCTTACTGCTGTTAACCAATAGAAACACATTGAATAACAGATAGTCCTTACTGCTATTAGCCAATAGAAACACATTGAATAACAGATAGTCCTTACTGCTGTTAACCAATAGAAACACATTGAATAACAGATAGTCCTTACTGCTGTTAACCAATAGAAACACATTGAATAACAGATAGTCCTTACTGCTATTAGCACATTGAATAACAGATAGTCCTTACTGCTGTTAACCAATAGAAACACATTGAATAACAGATAGTCCTTACTGCTATTAGCCCATAGAAACACATTGAATAACAGATAGTCCTTACTGCTATTAGCCAATAGAAACACATTGAATAACAGTCCTTACTGCTATTAGCCAATAGAAACACATTGAATAACAGTCCTTACTGCTATTAGCCCATAGAAACACATTGAGTAACAGATAGTCCTTACTGCTGTTAACCAATAGAAACACATTGAATAACAGATAGTCCTTACTGCTATTAGCCAATAGAAACACATTGAATAACAGTCCTTACTGCTATTAGCCCATAGAAACACATTGAATAACAGATAGTCCTTACTGCTATTAGCCCATAGAAACACATTGAATAACAGATAGTCCGGACTGTACCGACGACCACAGACGAGTCCCAAACTGTTCATACGGACAGATGGGCTGTACCGACGACCACAGACGAGTCCCAAACTGTTCATATGGACAGATGGGCTGTACCGACGACCACAGATGAGTCCCAAACCAGACGGACAGATGGGCTGTACCGACGACCACAGACGAGTTCCAAACTGTTCATACGGACAGATGGGCTGTACCGACGACCACAGACGAGTCCCAGACTGTTCATACGGACAGTTCGGCTGTACCGACGACCACAGACGAGTCCCAAACTGTTCATACGGACAGAGGGGCTGTACCGACGACCACAGATGAGTCCCAAACTGTTCATACGGAAAGATGGGCTGTACCGACGACCACAGACGAGCCCCAAACTGTTCAGACGGACAGATGGGCTGTACCGACGACCACAGACGAGTCCCAAACTGTTCATACGGACAGATGGGCTGTACCAACGACCACAGACGAGTCCCAAACTGTTCATACGGACAGATGGGCTGTACCGACGACCACAGACGAGTCCCAAACTGTTCATAAGGACAGATGGGCTGTACTGACGACCACAGACGAGTCCCAAACTGTTCATACGGACAGATGGGCTGTACCGACGACCACAGACGAGTCCCAAACTGTTCATACGGACAGATGGGCTGTACCGACGACCACAGACGAGTCCCAAACTGTTCATACGGACAGATGGGCTGTACCGACGACCACAGACGAGTCCCAAACTGTTCATACGGACAGATGGGCTGTACCGACGACCACAGACGAGTCCCAAACCAGACGGACAGATGGGCTGTACCGACGACCACAGACGAGCCCCAAACTGTTCAGATGGACAGATGGGCTGTACCGACGACCACAGACGAGTCCCAAACTGTTCATACGGACAGATGGGCTGTACCGACGACCACAGACGAGTCCCAAACTGTTCATACGGACAGATGGGCTGTACCGACGACCACAGACGAGTCCCAAACTGTTCATACGGACAGATGGGCTGTAGCGACGACCACAGACGAGTCCCAAACTGTTCATACGGACAGTTCGGCTGTACTGACGACCACAGACGAGTCCCAAACTGTTCAGACAGACAGATGGGCTGTACCGACGACCACAGACGAGTCCCAAACTGTTCATACGGACAGATGGGCTGTACCGACGACCACAGACGAGTCCCAAACCAGACGGACAGATGGGCTGTACCAACGACCACAGACGAGTCCCAAACTGTTCATACGGACAGATGGGCTGTACCGACGACCACAGACGAGTCCCAAACTGTTCATACGGACAGATGGGCTGTACCGACGACCACAGACTAGTCCCAAACTGTTCAGACGGACAGATGGGCTGTACCGATGACCACAGACGAGTCCCAAACTGTTCATACGGACAGATGGGCTGTACCGACGACCACAGACGAGCACCAAACTGTTCAGAGGGACAGATGGGCTGTACCGACGACCACAGACGAGTCCCAAACTGTTCATACGGACAGATGGGCTGTACTGACAACCACAGACGAGTCCCAAACTGTTCAGACGGACAGATGGGCTGTACCGACGACCACAGACGAGTCCCAAACTGTTCATACGGACAGTTCGGCTGTACCGACGACCACAGACAAGTCCCAAACTGTTCAGACGGACAGATGGGCTGTACCGACGACCACAGACGAGTCCCAATCCAGACGGACAGATGGGCTGTACCGACGACCACAGACGAGTCCCAAACTGTTCAGACGGACAGATGGGCTGTACCGACGACCACAGACGAGTCCCAAACTGTTCATACGGACAGATGGGCTGTACCGACGACCACAGACGAGTCCCAAACCAGACGGACAGATGGGCTGTACCGACAACCACAGACGAGTCCCAAACCAGACGGACAGATGGGCTGTACCATTCACAATTCTAGATCTGTTAACCTTTCACCTTTAGATGAGGAAGTGTGACATCGTCAGAGGCGATGGATTGCGACACGTCCAATGCAGAAAAAAAAAACTGATTTCTCTAGTTTAAACTGACAGATTCTCATAGGGATTTGTGTGTTATTCTATTTCACATCCGGATGAAAAGCGTCCCCAAAGTAAACTGCCTGCTACTCGGGCCCAGAAGCTAGGATATGCATATTATTAGTAGATTTGGATAGAAAACACTCTGACATTTCTAAAACTGTTTGAATGATGTCTGTGAGTATATCAGAACTTATTTGGTAGGCAAAAACCCAGAGGACAAACCAACCAGGGAAAAAAATTGTGGTCACTCTCTTTTCAATGGATTTTCTATGGGGATCTAGATTTCTAAGGTACTTGCTTGCAGTTCCTATCGCTTCCACTAGATGTCAAGTCTTTAGAAATTGGTTGATGTTTTTCCTTTGAGAAATGAAGAAGTAGGGCTGTTCAGAACGAGGGTTGAGTCTAGTCTACTGTTGTGGTTAGGGCGACCTGAAAGCTCCCTTCCACTTTGTTTTTATCCACTACTGAACCAAGTTTATCCCGTCTTAAATTTTATCAATTATTTACGTTAAAAAAGTTACACACCAAAAGTTTCATTAGGAAAGTTGTTTGAAATGTTTGGACAAAGATTACAGGTAACTTATTAGATATTTTGTTGCGCGAGTTGGAACCAGTGTATCATTATTTCTGAAGTTTGTGTCGCGCCTGGCGGGATGAAATATTATTGTCTGTGTTTGTTTGATGGGGTGCTACCTTGGCAGGAACTAATGGGGATCCATAATAAACCCCAGGAAGAGTAGCTGCTGCCTTGGCAGGGACTAATGGGGATCCATAATAAACCCCAGGAAGAGTAGCTGCTGCCTTGGCAACAGGAACTAATGGGGATCCATAATAAACCCCAGGAAGAGTAGCTGCTGCCTTGGCAGGGACTAATGGGGATCCATAATAAACCCCCAGGAAGAGTAGCTGCTGCCTTGGCAGGAACTAATGGGGATCCATAATAAACCCCAGGAAGAGTAGCTGCTGCCTTGGCAACAGGAACTAATGGGGATCCATAATAAACACCATGAAGAGTAGCTGCTGCCTTGGCAACAGGAACTAATGGGGATCCATAATAAACCCCAGGAAGAGTAGCTGCTGCCTTGGCAGGGACTAATGGGGATCCATAATAAACCCCCAGGAAGAGTAGCTGCTGCCTTGGCAGGGACTAATGGGGATCCATAATAAACCCCAGGAAGAGTAGCTGTTGCCTTGGCAGGAACTAATGGGGATCCATAATAAACCCCAGGAAGAGTAGCTGCTGCCTTGGCAGGAACTAATGGGGATCCATAATAAACCCCAGGAAGAGTAGCTGCTGCCTTGGCAGGAACTAATGGGGATCCATAATAAACCCCAGGAAGAGTAGCTGTTGCCTTGGCAGGAACTAATGGGGATCCATAATAAACCCCAGGAAGAGTAGCTGCTGCCTTGGCAGGAACTAATGGGGATCCATAATAAACCCCAGGAAGAGTAGCTGCTGCCTTGGCAGGAACTAATGGGGATCCATAATAAACCTCAGGAAGAGTAGCTGTTTGCCTTGGCAGGAACTAATGGGGATCCATAATAAACCCCAGGAAGAGTAGCTGCTGCCTTGGCAGGAACTAATGGGGATCCATAATAAACCCCAGGAAGAGTAGCTGCTGCCTTGGCAGGAACTAATGGGGATCCATAATAAACCCCAGGAAGAGTAGCTGCTGCCTTGGCAGGAACTAATGGGGATCCATGTGGAGTATCTCTCTCCAGGTCATCATCTGTTGTTTAATTCATTCCAGGTGACTACCTCATGAAGCTGGTTGAGAGAAGGCCAAGAGTGTGCAATGCTGTTATCAAGGCAAAGAGGTGGCTACTTTGAAGAATCTCAAATATAAAATATATTTAGATTTGTTTAACACTTTTCTGGTTACTACATGATTCCATATGTGTTATTTCATAGTTGTGATGTCTTCACTATTATTCTACAATGTAGATAATAGTAAAAATAAAGAAATATCCTTCAATGAGTAGGTGTTCCAAAACTTTTCATTGGTACTCTATATAATTCATCATTTTGAAAAGTTCTTCCAAATAACACACAGATCAACTGTTAAAAAGCATGATTTATTATTAACATTTATTTATTGATTTATTATTAAGTCTTCACAGAACATGTTGAAAAAGAAAGACATTGTTTAAAAGGTAACATCACAGATTAGGCACAAGCGGTGCTATAGAGACCAGACGATATAAGCCCTGCGTCAGACACCAGCAGGCGGTGCTATAGAGACCAGACGATATAAGCCCTGCGTCAGACACCAGCAGGCGGTGCTATAGAGACCAGACGATATAAGCCCTGTGTCAGACACCAACAGGCGGTGCTGTAGAGAGTAGATCATATAAGACCTGCGTCAGACACCAGCAGGTGGTGCTATAGAGATCAGACAATAAGCATTGCGTCAGACACCAACAGGCGGTGCTGTAGAGACTAGATGATATAAGCCCTGCGTCAGACGAACTACAGTCTCCCCTATATAGAGCACTAAGCCCTGCTACAGTCTCCCCTATATAGTGCACTAAGCCCTGCTACAGTCTCCCCTATATAGTGCACTAAGCCCTGCTAGTCTCCCCTATATAGTGCACTAAGCCCTGCTACAGTCTCCCCTATATAGTGCACTAAGCCCTGCTACAGTCTCCCCTATATAGTTCACTAAGCCCTGCTACAGTCTCCCCTATATAGTGCACTAAGCCCTGCTACAGTCTCCCCTATATAGTGCACTAAGCCCTGCTACAGTCTCCCCTATATAGTGCACTAAGCCCTGTTACAGTCTCCCCTATATAGTGCACTAAGCCCTGATACAGTCTCCCCTATATAGTGCACGAAGCCCTGTGTCAAACATGGTACAGTCTCCCCTATATAGTGCACTAAGCCCTGCTAGTCTCCCCTATATAGTGGACTAAGCCCTGCTACAGTCTCCCCTATATAGTGCACTAAGCCCTGCTACAGTCTCCCCTATATAGTGCACTAAGCCCTGCTACAGTCTCCCCTATATAGTGTACTAAGCCCTGCTACAGTCTCCCCTATATAGTGCACTAAGCCCTGTTACAGTCTCCCCTATATAGTGGACTAAGCCCTGCTACATTCTCCCCTATATAGTGCACTAAGCCCTGCTACAGTCTCCCCTATATAGTGCACTAAGCCCTGCTACAGTCTCCCCTATACAGTGTACTAAGCCCTGCTACAGTCTCCCCTATATAGTGCACTAAGCCCTGTTACAGTCTCCCCTATATAGTGCACTAATCCCTGCTACAGTCTCCCCTATATAGTGCACGAAGCCCTGTGTCAGACATGCTACAGTGTCCCCTATGTAGTGCACTAAGCCCTGCTACAGTCTCCCCTATATAGTGCACTAAGCCCTGCTACAGTCTCCCATATATAGTGCACTAAGCCCTGCCAGTCTCCCCTATATAGTGCACTAAGCCCTGCTACAGTCTCCCCTATATAGTGCACTAAGCCCTGTTACAGTCTACCTTATATAGTGCACTAAGCCCTGTTTCGGACGTGCTACAGTCTCCCCTATATAGTGCATTAAGCCCTGTTACAGTCTCCCCTATATAGAGCACTAAGCCCTGCTACAGTCTCCCCTATATAGTGCACTAAGCCCTGCTACAGTCTCCCCTATATAGTGCACTAAGCCCTGCTAGTCTCCCCTATATAGTGCACTAAGCCCTGCTACAGTCTCCCCTATATAGTGCACTAAGCCCTGCTACAGTCTCCCCTATATAGTGCACTAAGCCCTGCAACAGTCTCCCCTATATAGTGCACTAAGCCCTGCTACAGTCTCCCCTATATAGTGCACTAAGCCCTGCTACAGTCTCCCCTATATAGTGCACTAAGCCCTGCTACAGTCTCCCCTATATAGTGCACTAAGCCGTGTCAAACATGGTACAGTCTCCCCTATATAGTGCACTAAGCCCTGCTACAGTCTCCCCTATATAGTGCACTAAGCCCTGTTACAGTCTCCCCTATATAGTGCACTAAGCCCTGTTACAGTCTCCCCTATATAGTGCACTAAGCCCTGTGCCAAACATGGTACAGTCTCCCCTATATAGTGCACTAAGCCCTGCTACAGTCTCCCCTATATAGTGCCCTAAGCACTGTGCCAAACATGCTACAGTCTCCCCTATATAGTGCACTAAGCCCTGCTACAGTCTCCCCTATATAGTGCACTAAGCCCTGCTACAGTCTCCCCTATATAGTGCACTAAGCCCTGTTACAGTCTCCCCTATATAGTACACTAAGCCCTGTGTCAAACATGGTACAGTCTCCCCTATATAGTGCACTAAGCCCTGCTACTCTCCCCTATATAGTGCACTAAGCCCTGATACAGTCTCCCCTATATAGTGCACTAAGCCCTGTTACAGTCTCCCCTATATAGTGCACTAAGCCCTGTTACAGTCTCCCCTATATAGTGCACTAAGCCCTGCTACAGTCTCCCCTATATAGTGCACTAAGCCCTGCTACAGTCTCCCCTATATAGTGCACTAAGCCCTGTTACAGTCTCCCCTATATAGTGCCCTAAGCACTGTGCCAAACATGCTACAGTCTCCCCTATATAGTGCACTAAGCCCTGCTACAGTCTCCCCTATATAGTGCACTAAGCGCTGCTACAGTCTCCCCTATATAGGGCACTAAGCCCTGCTACAGTCTCCCCTATATAGTGCACTAAGCCCTGCTACAGCCTCCCAGATATAGTGCACTAATCCCTGCTACAGTCTCCCCTATATAGTGCACTAAGCCCTGCTACAGTCTCCCCTATATAGTGCACTAAGCCCTGCTACAGTCTCCCCTATATAGTGCACTAATCCCTGCTACACTCTCCCCTATATAGTGCACTAAGCCCTGTGTCAAACATGGCACAGTCTCCCCTATATAGTGCACTAAGCCCTGCTAGTCTCCCCTATATAGTGCACTAAGCCCTGCTAGTCTCCCCTATATAATGCCCTAAGCCCTGCTACAGTCTCCCCTATATAGTGTACTAAGCTCTGTGTCAAATATGCTACAGTCTCCCCTATATAGTGTACTAAGCCCTGCTACAGTCTCCCCTATATAGTGCACTAAGCCCTGCTACAGTCTCCCCTATATAGTGCACTAAGCCCTGCTACAGTCTCCCCTATATAGTGCACTAAGCCCTGCTACAGTCTCCCCTATATAGTGCACTAAGCCCTGTTACAGTCTCCCCTATATAGTGTACTAAGCCCTGCTACAGTCTCCCCTATATAGTGCACTAAGCCCTGTGTCAGACGTGCTAGTCTCCCCTATATAGTACACTAATCCCTGCTAGTCTCCCCTATATAGTGTACTAAGCCCTTCTACAGTCTCCCCTATATAGTGCACTAAGCCCTGCTACAGTCTCCCCTATATAGTGCACTAAGCCCTGAGTCAGACATGCTACAGTCTCCCCTATATAGGGCACTAAGCCCTGCTACAGTCTCCCCTATATAGGGCACTAAGCCCTACTACAGTCTCCCCTATATAGTTCACTAAGCCCTACTACAGTCTCCCCTATATAGTGCACTAAGCCCTGCTACAGTCTCCCCTATATAGTGCACTAAGCCCTGTGTCAGACATGCTACAGTCTCCCCTATATAGTGCACTAAGCCCTGCTACAGTCTCCCCTATGTAGTGCACTAAGCCCTGTTACAGTTTCCCCTATATAGTGCTCTAAGCCCTGCTACAGTCTCCCCTATATAGTGCACTAAACCCTGTGTCAGACGTGCTAGTCTCCCCTATATAGTGCAATAAGCCCTGTGTCAGACGTGCTAGTCTCCCCTATATAGTGCAATAAGCCCTGTTACAGTCTGCCCTACATAGTGTACTAAACCCTGTGTCAGACGTGCTAGTCTCCCCTATATAGTGCACTAAGCCCTGCTACAGTCTCCCCTATATAGTGCACTAAGCCCTGAGTCAGACATGCTACAGTCTCCCCTATATAGTGTACTAAGCCCTGTTACAGTCTCCCCTATATAGTGCACTAAGCCCTGTTACAGTCTCCCCTATATAGTGCACTAAGCCCTGCTACAGTCTCCCCTATATAGTGCACTAAGCCCTGCTACAGTCTCCCATATATAGTGCACTAAGCCCTGAGTCAGACATGCTACAGTCTCCCCTATATAGTGTACTAATCCCTGCTACAGTCTCCCCTATATAGTGCACTAAGCCCTGCTAGTCTCCCCTATATAGTGCACTAAGCCCTGCTACAGTCTCCCCTATATAGTGTACTAAGCCCTGTTACAGTCTCCCCTATATAGTGCACTAAGTCCTGTTACAGTCTCCCCTATATAGTGCACTAAGCCCTGTTACAGTCTCCCCTATATAGTGCACTAAGCCCTGCTACAGTCTCCCCTATATAGTGCACTAAGCCCTGCTATAGTCTCCCCTATATAGTGCACGAAGCCCTGCTAGTCTCCCCTATATAGTGTCCTAAGCCCTGCTACAGTCTCCCCTATATAGTGCACTAAGCCCTGTGTCAGACGTGCTACAGTCTCCCCTATATAGTGCACTACATTTAGTGAGAGCCAGGACCTATGGTCCTACTCCTATGGGGCCTAGTGGAAAGTTGTGCACTGTATAGGGAGTAGGGTTCCGTTTGGGATGCACACATGACACACACACACACACCCCTCCATATCAGGCGTGACCGGGGTGCCCTGACCCTAGGCGGGGGGTCAGGGAGGAGGAGTCAGAGGTCATGGGGCAACAACTCTTCCTGTGGATGTGAAGGACCATGCCACAGCGAGGGCAGGTGTGATAGGCATCCTTGAAACTCCTGAAGACAAACGGGATCAGACAGCATCCCAGCAACAACCTAGAGGGACAGGAGAGTACAGTCAGTATACCTGCTACTGCTGGGGGGGTGGAGCTGAGACGGAGGGGGTGGAGCTGAGACGGAGGGTGGGGGTGGAGCTGAGACGGAGGGTGGGGGTGGAGCTGAGACGGAGTGTGTGTGTGGAGCTGAGACGGAGTGTGTGTGTGGAGCTGAGACGGAGGGTGGGGGTGGAGCTGAGACGGAGGGTGGGGGTGGAGCTGAGACGGAGTGTGTGTGTGGAGCTGAGACGGAGTGTGTGTGTGTAACTGAGACGGAGTGTGTGTGTGTAACTGAGACGGAGTGTGTGTGTGTAACAGAGACGGAGTGTGTGTGTAACTGAGATGGAGTGTGTGTGTAACTGAGATGGAGTGTGTGTGTAACTGAGATGGAGTGAGTGTGTCTCCTCACCCACAGAGGATGAACACCAGACACATGGTCCAGGAGAAGGTTCCAGCGTGGTGAGTGACATCACTCATCACCTGGTTCTGACAGGAAGGACATCTGATGAGACCAGGAGAATCACCCAGCTCTGTCTCATAGTGCTGGACAAACCTCTGCCTGGGGGGGCTGGCACCACCTGAGAGAACGAGGGGGTTAGATAAGGGGATAGATCCAAGCCTCTGTCTGGGGGGGGGGGGGGGGGTCTGGCACCACCTGAGAGAACGAGGGGGTTAGATAAGGGGTTAGATCCAAGCCTCTCTCTGGGGGGGGGGGGGGGGCTAGCACCTCCTGAGAGAATGAGGGGGTTAGATAAGGGGTTAGATCCAAGCCTCTGCCTGGGGGGGGGCTAGCACCACCTGAGAGAACGAGGGGGTTAGATAAGGGGTTAGATCCAGGCCTCTGCCTGGGGGGGGGGGGGCTAGCACCACCTGAGAGAACGAGGGGGTTAGATCCAAGGCTGTGTGTGTGTCCATCATTATACTACAGTCTGAAGGCTGTGTGCGTGTCCATCATTATACTACAGTCTGAAGGCTGTGTGTGTGTCCATCATTATACTACAGTCTGAAGGCTGTGTGTGTGTGTCCATCATTATACTACAGTCTGAAGGCTGTGTGTGTGTGTGTGTCCATCATTATACTACAGTCTGAAGGCTGTGTGTGTGTCCATCATTACACTACAGTCTGAAGGCTGTGTGTGTGTCCATCATTATACTACAGTCTGAAGGCTGTGTGTGTGTCCATCATTATACTACAGTCTGAAGGCTGTGTGTGTGTGTGTCCATCATTATACTACAGTCTGAAGGCTGTGTGTGTGTGTGTCCATCATTATACTACAGTCTGAAGGCTGTGTGTGTGTGTGTCCATCATTATACTACAGTCTGAAGGCTGTGTGTGTGTCCGTCATTATACTACAGTCTGAAGGCTGTGTGTGTGTGTGTCCATCATTATACTACAGTCTGAAGGCTGTGTGTGTGTCCATCATTATACTACAGTCTGAAGGCTGTGTGTGTGTCCATCATTATACTACAGTCTGAAGGCTGTGTGTGTGTCCATCATTATACTACAGTCTGAAGGCTGTGTGTGTGTCCATCATTATACTACAGTCTGAAGGCTGTGTGTGTGTCCATCATTATACTACAGTCTGAAGGCTGTGTGTGTGTCCATCATTATACTACAGTCTGAAGGCTGTGTGTGTGTCCATCATTATACTACAGTCTGAAGGCTGTGTGTGTCCATCATTATACTACAGTCTGAGAGGTCATCATTATACTACAGTCTGAAGGCTGTGTGTGTGTCCATCATTATACTACAGTCTGAAGGCTGTGTGTGTGTGTGTCCATCATTATACTACAGTCTGAAGGCTGTGTGTGTGTGTGTCCATCATTATACTACAGTCTGAAGGCTGTGTGTGTGTGTGTCCATCATTATACTACAGTCTGAAGGCTGTGTGTGTGTCCATCATTATACTACAGTCTGAAGGCTGTGTGTGTGTCCATCATTATACTACAGTCTGAAGGCTGTGTGTGTGTCCATCATTATACTACAGTCTGAAGGCTGTGTGTCCATCATTATACTACAGTCTGAAGGCTGTGTGTGTGTTTCCATCATTATACTACAGTCTGAAGGCTGTGTGTGTGTTTCCATCATTATACTACAGTCTGAAGGCTGTGTGTGTGTGTCCATCATTATACTACAGTCTGAAGGCTGTGTGTGTGTCCATCATTATACTACAGTCTGAAGGCTGTGTGTGTGTGTCCATCATTATACTACAGTCTGAAGGCTGTGTGTGTGTCCATCATTATACTACAGTCTGAAGGCTGTGTGTGTGTGTGTGTCCATCATTATACTACAGTCTGAAGGCTGTGTGTGTGTGTGTCCATCATTATACTACAGTCTGAAGGCTGTGTGTCCATCATTATACTACAGTCTGAAGGCTGTGTTTGTGTGTCCATCATTATACTACAGTCTGAAGGCTGTGTTTGTGTGTCCATCATTATACTACAGTCTGAAGGCTGTGTGTCCATCATTATACTACAGTCTGAAGGCTGTGTGTCCATCATTATACTACAGTCTGAAGGCTGTGTGTGTGTGTGTCCATCATTATACTACAGTCTGAAGGCTGTGTGTGTGTCCATCATTATACTACAGTCTGAAGGCTGTGTGTGTGTCCATCATTATACTACAGTCTGAAGGCTGTGTTTGTGTGTCCATCATTATACTACAGTCTGAAGGCTGTGTTTGTGTGTCCATCATTATACTACAGTCTGAAGGCTGTGTGTCCATCATTATACTACAGTCTGAAGGCTGTGTGTGTGTGTGTCCATCATTATACTACAGTCTGAAGGCTGTGTGTCCATCATTATACTACAGTCTGAAGGCTGTGTGTGTCCATCATTATACTACAGTCTGAAGGCTGTGTGTGTCCATCATTATACTACAGTCTGAAGGCTGTGTGTGTGTCCATCATTATACTACAGTCTGAAGGCTGTGTTTGTGTACTCACCAGTGGCGGTCTGGTTGATGAAGCACATAGCACCAGGTGGAGGAGGAGTGAAGGGAGATATGCTCGTGTCATCTCCTTCACCCTGGACTGAAACAACGAGAGAGAGAGAGAAAAAGATCCTCATGTCATCTCCTTTACCCTGGACTGAAACAACGAGAGAGAGAGAGAGAGAGAGAGAGAGATGCTCATGTCATCTCCTCTACCCTGGACTGAAACAACAAGAGAGAGAGAAAGAGAGTGAGAGAGAGAGATCCTCATGTCATCTCCTTTACCCTGGACTGAAACCTAGGAAGTAGGGTGTAGATTCATACCTGGTAGGAAGTAGGGAGGAGGGTTAGGACATGGTTCCTCTGACTTCAATGATGTCTCCATTGCCTCTGCTGAACAGCTGAGGAGAGAGAAACCACAAAATGATCACAATAATTGACAAGGCCTTTTCCTCCAGAAAATAAGTCAATGGTCATGATTGTCAATTATCTGACCCAGAGACAGTGGTCAAATATCTGTCTCAAACCTTGTTGAGAGAGCGTGTCAAGGTGTTGATTGGCTCTCCTGTCACCTCATTGGTCAGTCACCTCATCAACTGCATCAGCTGACAGACAGGTGTGTTTCAGGTGGATCTGGCCACTCCCACAGGAGCAGGTTTGAGTAGGGTGAAGTATTAAATCAAAATCAAATCAAATCAAATTTATTTGTCACATACACATGGTTAGCAGATGTTAATGCGAGTGTAGCGAAATGCTTGTGCTTCTAGTTCCGACAATGCAGTAATAACGAACAAGTAATCTAACTAACAATTCCAAAAAAACTACTGTCTTATACACAGTGTAAGGGGATAAGTTCATAGGCAAGATACAGTAGATGATATCGAGTACAGTATATACATATGAGATGAGTATGTAAACCAAGTGGCATAGTTAAAGTGGCTAGTGATACATGTATTACATAAGGATGCAGTCGATGATATAGAGTACAGTATCTACGAATGCATATGAGATGAATAATGTAGGGTAAGTAACATTATATAAGGTAGCATTGTTTAAAGTGGCTAGTGATATATTTACATCATTTCCCATCAATTCCCATGATTAAAGTGGCTGGAGTAGAGTCAGTGGCATTGACAGTGTGTTGGCAGTAGCCACTCAATGTTAGTGGTGGCTGTTTAACAGTCTGATGGCCTTGAGATAGAAGCTGTTTTTCAGTCTCTCGGTCCCAGCTTTGATGCACCTGTACTGACCTCGCCTTCTGGATGACAGCGGGGTGAACAGGCAGTGGCTCGGGTGGTTGATGTCCTTGATGATCTTTATGGCCTTCCTGTAGCATCGGGTGGTGTAGGTGTCCTGGAGGGCAGGTAGTTTGCCCCCGGTGATGCGTTGTGCAGACCTCACTACCCTCTGGAGAGCCTTACGGTTGAGGGCGGTGCAGTTGCCATACCAGGCGGTGATACAGCCCGCCAGGATGCTCTCGATTGTGCATCTGTAGAAGTTTGTGAGTGCTTTTGGTGACAAGCCGAATTTCTTCAGCCTCCTGAGGTTGAAGAGGCGCTGCTGCGCTTTCTTCACGATGCTGTCTGTGTGAGTGGACCAATTCAGTTTGTCTGTGATGTGTATGCCGAGGAACTTAAAACTTGCTACCCTCTCCACTACTGTTCCATCGATGTGGATGGGGGGGTGTTCCCTCTGCTGTTTCCTGAAGTCCACAATCATCTCCTTAGTTTTGTTGACGTTGAGTGTGAGGTTATTTTCCTGACACCACACTCCGAGGGCCCTCACCTCCTCCCTGTAGGCCGTCTCGTCGTTGTTGGTAATCAAGCCTACCACTGTTGTGTCGTACGCTAACTTGATGATTGAGTTGGAGGTGTGCGTGGCCACGCAGTCGTGGGTGAACAGGGAGTACAGGAGAGGGCTCAGAACGCACCCTTGTGGGGCCCCAGTCTTGAGGATCAGCGGGGAGGAGATGTTGTTGCCTACCCTCACCACCTGGGGGCGGCCCGTCAGGAAGTCCAGTACCCAGTTGCACAGGGCGGGGTCGAGACCCAGGGTCTCGAGCTTGATGACGAGCTTGGAGGTTACTATGGTGTTGAATGCCGAGCTGTAGTCGATGAACAGCATTCTCACATAGGTATTCCTCTTGTCCAGATGGGTTAGGGCAGTGTGCAGTGTGGTTGAGATTGCATCGTCTGTGGACCTATTTGGGCGGTAAGCAAATTGGAGTGGGTCAAGGGTGTCAGGTAGGGTGGAGGTGATATGGTCCTTGACTAGTCTCTCAAAGCACTTCATGATGACGGATGTGAGTGCTACGGGGCGGTAGTCGTTTAGCTCAGTTACCTTAGCTTTCTTGGGAACAGGAACAATGGTGGCCCTCTTGAAGCATGTGGGAACAGCAGACTGGTATAGGGATTGGTTGAATATGTCCGTAAACACACCGGCCAGCTGGTCTGCGCATGCTCTGAGGGCGCGGCTGGGGATGCCGTCTGGGCCTGCAGCCTTGCGAGGGTTAACACGTTTAAATGTCTTACTCACTTCGGCTGCAGTGAAGGAGAGACCGCATGTTTTCGTTGCAGGCCGTGTCAGTGGCACTGTATTGTCCTCAAAGCGGGCAAAAAAGTTGTTTAGTCTGCCTGGGAGCAAGACATCCTGGTCCGTGACTGGGCTGGGTTTCTTCCTGTAGTCCGTGATTGACTGTAGACCCTGCCACATGCCTCTTGTGTCTGAGCCGTTGAATTGAGATTCTACTTTGTCTCTGTACTGAGTTACATAAGATCAGTTTTATTCTGTTTGAGAGAAACTTCCAGCGAAGGGCTTCAGCCCCAAAGCACTGTTCCAGGACCAGCTCTTCCTGCCTCTTCTCTTCTCGCTGAGGGGGCTTCAGCCCCAAAGCACTGTTCCAGGACCAGCTCTTCCTGCCTCTTCTCTTCTCGCTGAGGGGGCTTCAGCCCCAAAGCACTGTTCCAGGACCAGCTCTTCCTGTCTCTTCTCTTCTAGCTGAGGGGGCTTCAGCCCCAAAACACTGTTCCAGGACCAGCTCTTCCTGTCTCTTCTCTTGTAGCTAACTTTGACCCAGGACCACACCGAGCCAATATTCTAATGCCTCAATGCATATATCAGGGGTGACACAGGATTAGAATGGATACTGTTCCATTATTTCTTGGTAGAGAAACTGGTAGAGATGTACTTTTTTGTCTGACCAGGAACGACTCTGGGCCCTATCACTACCTGTATCACTGAATGTATATAAGACCTCTGTGACGTTTGTACACAGGATGTAACTCTGAGCTGGATGCTGGATGTAACTCTGAGCTGGATGCTGGATGTAACTCTGAGCTGGATGCTGGATGTAACTCTGAGCTGGATGCTGGATGTAACTCTGAGCTGGATGTAACTCTGAGCTGGATGCTGGATGTAACTCTGAGCTGGATGCTGGATGTAACTCTGAGCTGGATGCTGGATGTAACTCTGAGCTGGATGTAACTCTGAGCTGGATGTAACTCTGAGCTGGATGCTGGATGTAACTCTGAGCTGGATGCTGGATGTAACTCTGAGCTGGATGCTGGATGTAACTCTGAGCTGGATGCTGGATGTAACTCTGAGCTGGATGTAACTCTGAACTGGATGCTGGATGTAACTCTGAACTGGATGTAACTCTGAGCTGGATGTAACTCTGAACTGGATGCTGGATGTAACTCTGAACTGGATGTAACTCTGAACTGGATGTAACTCTGAACTGGATGCTGGATGTAACTCTGAGCTGGATGCTGGATGTAACTCTGAACTGGATGCTGGATGTAACTCTGAGCTGGATGCTGGATGTAACTCTGAGCTGGATGCTGGATGTAACTCTGAGCTGGATGTAACTCTGAACTGGATGTAACTCTGAACTGGATGTAACTCTGAACTGGATGTAACTCTGAGCTGGATGCTGGATGTATCCAGGCTGTATCACATTACGGCCCAGCGTCGTCCGGGTTTGGCTGGAGTAGGCCTTCATTGTAAATAAGAATTTGTTCTTAACTGACTTACATTGTTAGGTGAATAAAAAAATATATAATTTGTATTTTATTTTAAATTTTTACACAGGCAGTCCAATTTCTCATATGTTTTCCACTAATTAGTATTTCGACCAATCACAGATCTTTTCAAATCAGATATTTTCTGTCTAAAAGACACCGTTAGAAGTATCATCAAAACAGACACATTGTGCATTATTTCATATCATCAGGCAATTGAATTGTATAATCTCAGCACAATCTCCTATGCAGAAACTGTTGTGAGAGTCCGTTGACGTATTTCCCATCGCTGCCCCCACGAGGACACACCGATGAAATAGTCTGGCGAGTCCTTGATTGGGAATCCGGAAGTAAATCTGTCCAAAACCAAATATCTGAAACGACGAGAAAGGAGAGAGAGAGAGAGTTCCGCTCAGAGTCCCGCCAGATCCGGGTTCTAGTCAGACAACAATACATCCATTTTGAACACAGTATCAGTTAACGGTTGTAGACTATTTGATGCCAGAATGTGTCAGTATTAAATAATGGGGAGAAATTAAAATTAAATTGAATCCTCATCTTTTCCTGTCCGGAAAGCTTTTGACATCTGTTTTTCCAATGATGATGACTCCTCCACTCTGAAAAAACAGAATAGATATTTCAACATTTATGCTTTAAACTAGGGCTTCAAACCACTTTAGTGTAATCAATACAATAGTCACAATTCATTTATTTATATCAATATTATATCAATATTCAATATCAAGATCTTCAAGGGCTCCCGAGTGGCGCAGCGATCTGAGGAACTACAGACCCTGGTTCGATTCCAGGCTGTATCACAGCGGTCTAAGGCACTGCATCTCAGTGCTAGAGGAGTCACTACAGACCCTAGATCCATTCCAGGCTGTATCACAGTGGTCTGAGGAACTACAGACCCTGGTTCGATTCCAGGCTGTATCACAGCGGTCTAAGGCACTGCATCTCAGTGCTAGAGGAGTCACTACAGACCCTAGATCCATTCCAGGCTGTATCACAGTGGTCTGAGGAACTACAGACCCTGGTTCGATTCCAGGCTGTATCACAGCGGTCTAAGGCACTGCATCTCAGTGCTAGAGGAGTCACTACAGACCCTAGATCCATTCCAGGCTGTATCACAGCGGTCTGAGGAACTACAGACCCTGGTTCGATTCCAGGCTGTATCACAGCGGTCTAAGGCACTGCATCTCAGTGCTAGAGGAGTCACTACAGACCCTAGATCCATTCCAGGCTGTATCACAGCGGTCTGAGGAACTACAGACCCTGGTTCGATTCCAGGCTGTATCACAGCGGTCTAAGACACTGCATCTCAGTGCTAGAGGAGTCACTACAGACCCTGGTTCGATTCCAGGCTGTATCACAGTGGTCTGAGGCACCACATCACAGTGGTCTGAGGAACTACAGACCCTGGTTCGATTCCAGGCTGTATCACAGCGGTCTAAGGCACTGCATCTCAGTGCTAGAGGAGACACTACAGACCCTAGATCCATTCCAGGCTGTATCACAACCGGCCGTGATTGGGAGTCCCATAGGACGGCGTAGGCGTCATATTTACTAAGAATTTGTCTTGTAAAATAACATCTCCTAGACTAGGTTCATTAGCCGCTAGGGGCAGCCTTCAACAAAGAGCAAACAAAAAAAAAATTATTCTGTCTCCGGGTTTTGTCTGACATCCATCTGAATGTAGTGGAAGCTTCCCGGTTCCGCTCCTGACAACCCTGGACGGATTCGTGTCGACTGCCCAGAGTCCGCGAATTCAAGTCCGCTGTCTCCCGTTATCAGCAAATCTATCGTTTCCGAATAATAATAATAACAAGAGTACGAGCCAGAAGCTCTGTTAAAACCAAGGTAAGATAACAGTCAGCATGCGGACTGTGGAAGCGGGGAAGCGGGGAAAGGCTCGTAGGAAAGTTTGGGGCTTTGGTTCAAGAGAGGAGGCCTCGTTTTTTATACGGCGAGATTAAAATGTTATTTTCTTAGCAAATTTTTATCGTTCGTAATCTTGTTGATTATTATTATTTTTCTTATGTACATCGAAGTATAAATAAAAGACTAGATAATATATTGTGTTGCTAAGTGGTTTAGGTATCGTAACGTTACATGCGAAAATTTTGGACGAGTTATTTAGGGAACATTAAGGGATTGTCTGTAAAACTGTCTATCACACCTTGCTCCTAAATACAGAACTAACTCATCTTTAATGAGTATGGCCTGTTATATTGTATAAAACGCTGTTATTCATTCACGTCTAACAGTTTTGTGAAATGTAAGATGCATCTTATTCTACCAAACAGGTAGCATTGCTAGCAGCTCGCCGTGTAGTGAATGGTTAATAACGAGCTGAGAGAGAACATGTTTCAGCCTCATCAGTAGAGAGAGAGAGACCGTCAGACCAACCTGAGTCATGTTGAATTTCTCTCTCTCTCTGTCTTTGTCTCTCTCTCGATCTTTGTCTCTCTCTCTCTCTCTCTCTGTCTCTGTCTCTCTCTCTCTCTCTCTCTGTCTCTCTCTCTTTGTCTCTCTCTCTCTCTTTGTCTCTCTCTCTCTCTTTCTCTCTCTCTCTCTGTCTCTCTCTCTTTGTCTCTCTCTCTTTCTCTCTCTCTCTCTCTCTCTTTGTCTCTCTCTCTTTGTCTCTTTGTCTCTCTCTCTCTTTCTCTCTCTCTCTCTCTCTCTTTCTCTCTCTCTCTCTCTTGGCTCTCTCTCTTTGGCTCTCTATCTTTGGCTCTCTCTCTTTGTCTCTCTTTGTCTCTCTCTCTCTCTTTGTCTCTCTCTCTCTCTCTCTCTCTCTCTCTCTCTCTCTTTGTCTCTCTCTGTCTTTGTCTCTCTCTCTCTCTCTCTCTCTCTCTCTCTCTTTGTCTCTCTCTGTCTTTGTCTCTCTCTTTGTCTCTCTCTTTCTCTCTCTCTCTCTCTCTCTCTCTCTCTCTCTTTGTGTCTCTCTCTCTCTTTGTCTCTCTCTCTCTCTTTGTCTCTCTCTCTCTCTTTGTCTCTCTCTCTCTCTCTCTCTCTTTGTCTCTCTCTCTCTCTCTCTTTGTCTCTCTCTCTCTCTCTTTGTCTCTCTGTCTCTCTCTGTCTGTGTAGCCGGTGACCAGTGAGACTGACCACCCAACTCCCATCAACATGTCACTGCACCAGTTTCTGCTTGAGCCCATCACCTGTCACGCCTGGAACCGGGACAGAACCCGTATGGACCAATGCTTTTATTATAGAACAAAATCACATACTTTAAATATACACTATATATTATTATTATTATTATATTAAATATACACTAAATATTATTATTATTATATTAAATATACACTAAATATTATTATTATTATATTAAATATACACTAAATATTATTATTATATATTATTATTATATTAAATATACACTAAATATTATTATTTATATATTAAATATACACTATATATTATTATATATTAAATATACACTAAATATTATTATTATTATATTAAATATACACTAAATATTATTATTATATATTAAATATACACTATATATTATTATATATTAAATATACACTAAATATTATTATTATTATATTAAATATACACTAAATATTATTATATATTAATATACACTAAATATTATTATTATTATATTAAATATACACTAAATATTATTATATATTATTATTATATTAAATATACACTATATATTATTATTATATATTAAATATACACTAAATATTATTATTATATTAAATACACTATATATTATTATATATTAAATATACACTAAATATTATTATTATTATATTAAATATACACTAAATATTATTATTATATATTATTATTATATTAAATATACACTATATTATTATTATATATTATTATTATATTAAATATACACTATTATTATTATATATTATTATTATATTAAATATACACTATATATTATTATTATTATATATTAAATATACACTAAATATTATTATTATTATATATTATTATTATATTAAATATACACTAAATATTATTATATATTAAATATACACTAATATTATTATTATTATATTAAATATACACTAAATATTATTATTATATATTATTATTATATTAAATATACACTAAATATTATTATTATATATGATTATTATATATTATTATTATATTAAATATACACTAAATATTATTATTATATATTAAATATACACTAAATATTATTATTATATATTAAATATACACTAAATATTATTATTATATATTAAATATACACTAAATATTATTATATATTATTATTATATGATTATTATATATTATTATTATATATTATTATTATATTAAATATACACTAAATATTATTATATATTAAATATACACTAAATATTATTATTATTATTATATTAAATATACACTAAATATTATTATTATATATTATTATTATATTAAATATACACTATATATTATTATTATTATATATTAAATATACACTAAATATTATTATTATATATGATTATTATATTAAATATACACTAAATATTATTATTATATATGATTATTATATTAAATATACACTATATATTATTATTATATATTATTATTATATTAAATATACACTAAATATTATTATATATTAAATATACACTAAATATTATTATTATTATATTAAATATACACTAAATATTATTATTATATATTATTATTATATTAAATATACACTATATATTATTATTATTATATATTAAATATACACTAAATATTATTATTATATATGATTATTATATATTATTATTATATATTATTATTATATTAAATATACACTATATATTATTATTATATATTATTATTATATATTATTATTATATTAAATATACACTATATATTATTATAATATATTATTATTATATTAAATATACACTAAATATTATTATATATTAAATATACACTAAATATTATTATTATATATTATTATTATATATTATTATTATATATTATTATTATATTAAATATACACTATATATTATTATTATATATTATTATTATATATTATTATTATATATTATTATTATATTAAATATACACTATATATTATTATTATATATTAAATATACACTAAATATTATTATTATATTAAATGTACACATACTGATACAACGTCAAAACGTATCGAAACACATCCACAGGTCATCTAAATGTTTATCTACCGACTCTTCTGTGATCTGGCCTTCTTCCTCCTCTTCTTCTTCCTCCTCTTCCTCTTCTTCCTCTTCTTCTTCCTCCTCTTCTTCCTCCTCCTCTTCCTCCTCTTCTTCTTCTTCCTCTTCTTCTTCCTCCTCCTCCTCTTCCTCCTCCTCTTCTTCTTCTTCCTCCTCCTCCTCTTCTTCCTCTTCCTCCTCCTCTTCTTCCTCTTCTTCCTCCTCCTCTTCTTCCTCCTCTTCTTCTTCTCTCCCTGTAGAGATCGCCATCAGTCCCAACAACCATGAGGTTCACATCTATCAGAAGAGCGGTAACCAGTGGGTGAAGAGTCATGAGCTGAAGGAGCACAATGGACACATCACAGGTAGACTAGGCACAGGAAATGACATCACAGGAATAGATTAAAACCCATTTTATATTTAACAACGTCTGGACATTGATGTTTTTCAGAGGTTTACATTGACTCTCTCCCCCCCCCCTCCCTCTCCAGGTATCGACTGGGCTCCTAAGTCCGACCGTATCGTGACGTGTGGGGCGGATCGTAACGCCTACGTCTGGTCTCTGAAGGACGGCGTCTGGAAGCCCACGCTGGTCATCCTGAGGATCAACAGAGCTGCAACCTTCGTCAAGTGGTCTCCTCTGGAGAACAAGTTCGCTGTGGGCAGCGGAGCCAGACTCATATCAGTCTGTTACTTCGAGTCTGATAACGACTGGTGAGGACTAGACAGGACTGACTCATATCAGTCTGTTACTTCGAGTCTGATAATGACTGGTGAGGACTAGACAGGACTGACTCATATCAGTCTGTTACTTCGAGTCTGATAACGACTGGTGAGGACTAGACAGGACTGACTCATATCAGCCTCTGTTACTTCGAGTCTGATAATGACTAGTGAGGACTAGACAGGACTGACTCATATCAGTCTGTTACTTCGAGTCTGATAATGACTGGTGAGGACTAGACAGGACTGACTCATATCAGTCTGTTACTTCGAGTCTGATAATGACTGGTAAGGGCGGGCGGAGGAGGGGTTGAGAGAGAGGGGGAGAAGCAGGCTAAATAGTTTTGTACTCTTCAAATGTGTGTGTGTGTGTGTCAGGTGGGTGAGTAAGCACATCAAGAAGCCGATCCGTTCCACCGTCCTCAGTCTGGACTGGCATCCTAACAACGTGCTGCTGGCGGCTGGATCCTGTGACTTCAAATGCAGGTAGAGAGAGAGAGAGACCGTCAGAGACCATGTTTCAGCCTCATCAGTAGAGACCAGCCTCATCAGTAGTCTTTATACATTAGATACCTGGGTCTCTCAGTAGGAGTGTTGAATCTAGGATCAGGGTCTGTATTCACACAGCGTCTCTCAGTAGGAGTGTTGGATCTAGGATCAGGGTCTGTATTCACACAGCGTCTCTCAGTAGGAGTGTTGGATCTAGGATCAGGGTCTGTATTCACACAGCGTCTCTCAGTAGGAGTGTAGGATCAGGGTCTGTATTCACACAGCGTCTCTCAGTAGGAGTGTAGGATCAGGGTCTGTATTCACACAGCGTCTCTCAGTAGGAGTGTTGGATCAGGGTCTGTATTCACACAGCGTCTCTCAGTAGGAGTGTTGGATCTAGGATCAGGGTCTGTATTCACACAGCGTCTCTCAGTAGGAGTGTTGGATCTAGGATCAGGGTCTGTATTCACACAGCGTCTCTCAGTAGGAGTGTTGGATCTAGGATCAGGGTCTGTATTCACACAGCGTCTCTCAGTAGGAGTGTTGGATCTAGGATCAGGGTCTGTATTCACAATAGGTATTGATACGTACAGCCCCCTGATCAGTAGGTATTGATACGTACAGCCCCCTGATCAATAGGTATTGATACGTACAGACCCCCCTGATCAATAGGTATTGATACGTACAGCCCCTGATCAGTAGGTATTGATACGTACAGCCCCCTGATCAGTAGGTATTGATACGTACAGCCCCCTGATCAGTAGGTATTGATACGTACAGCCCCCTGATCAGTAGGTATTGATAAATACAGACCCCTGATCAGTAGGTATTGATACGTACAGACCCCTGATCAATAGGTATTGATACGTACAGACCCCTGATCAATAGGTATTGATATGTACAGACCCCTGATCAATAGGTATTGATATGTACAGACCCCTGATCAATAGGTATTGATACGTACAGACCCCTGATCAATAGGTATTGATACGTACAGACCCCTGATCAATAGGTATTGATACGTACAGACCCCTGATCAATAGGTATTGATACGTACAGCTCCCTGATCAATAGGTATTGATACGTACAGCTCCCTGATCAATAGGTATTGATACGTACAGCCCCCTGATCAATAGGTATTGATACGTACAGACCCCCCTGATCAATAGGTATTGATACGTACAGCCCCCTGATCAGTAGGTATTGATACGTACAGCCCCCTGATCAGTAGGTATTGATACGTACAGCCCCCTGATCAGTAGGTATTGATACGTACAGCCCCCTGATCAGTAGGTATTGATAAATACAGACCCCTGATCAGTAGGTATTGATACGTACAGACCCCTGATCAATAGGTATTGATACGTACAGACCCCTGATCAATAGGTATTGATATGTACAGACCCCTGATCAATAGGTATTGATATGTACAGACCCCTGATCAATAGGTATTGATACGTACAGACCCCTGATCAATAGGTATTGATACGTACAGACCCCTGATCAATAGGTATTGATACGTACAGCCCCCTGATCAATAGGTATTGATACGTACAGCTCCCTGATCAATAGGTATTGATACGTACAGCTCCCTGATCAATAGGTATTGATACGTACAGCTCCCTGATCAATAGGTATTGATACGTACAGCTCCCTGATCAATAGGTATTGATACGTACAGCTCCCTGATCAATAGGTATTGATACGTGCAGCTCCCTGATCAATAGGTATTGATACGTACAGACCCCTGATCAATAGTTATAATATATTACCCCCCCCCACCTCTCTCCCCAGGGTGTTCTCTGCCTACATCAAGGAGGTGGAGGAGAAGCCCGGCCCCACCCCCTGGGGGTCCAAGATGCCGTTTGGGGCGGTGCTGGCTGAGTTTGGGGGTGCCGGGGGAGGAGGATGGGTCCACTCTGTGTCCTTCTCCTCGTCTGGTAACAGACTGGCCTGGGTCTCACACGACTCCACTGTTACTGTGGTGGACGGGACCAAGGATCCACGTGAGTCTCTCTGGGGGGTTTATCTAACGCTGTGTATTCTAACTGTGTGTGAGTGGTGGAACTCGGTCGCTCTGTTCAATGATCTGTGTGTGTGTGTGTGGTGGAACTCGGTCGCTCTGTTCAATGATCTCTGTGTGTGTGTGTGTGTGGTGGAACTCGGTCGCTCTGTTCAATGATCTGTGTGTGTGTGGTGGAACTCGGTCGCTCTGTTCAATGATCTGTGTGTGTGTGTGTGTGTTTCAGTCCGTCTCAGTTGAAGACTGAGTTCCTCCCTCTGCTCAGTGTTCTCTTCATCTCTGAGAACAGCGTGGTGGCAGCGGTAAGTCTCTCCGTCTCTCTCTCCGTCTGTCTCTCTCTCCCCGTGTCTCTCTCTCCCCGTGTCTCTCTCTCTGTCTCGCTCTCTCTCCGTCTTAGCTCTCTCTCTCCCCGTGTCTCTCTCTCTCTCTCCGTGTATCTCTCTCTCTCCGTGTATCTCTCTCTCTCCGTGTATCTCTCTCTCCCCGTGTCTCTCTCTCTCTCTCTCCGTGTATCTCTCTCTCTCTCCGTGTATCTCTCTCTCTCTCCGTGTATCTCTCTCTCCCCGTGTCTCTCTCTCTCTCTCTCCGTGTATCTCTCTCTCTCTCCGTGTATCTCTCTCTCTCTCCGTGTATCTCTCTCTCCCCGTGTCTCTCTCTCTCCCCGTGTCTCTCTCTCTCTCTCTCTCTCTCTCTCTCCGTCTCTCTCTCCGTGTATCTCTCTCTCTCCGTGTATCTCTCTCTCCGTGTATCTCTCTCTCTCCGTGTATCTCTCTCTCTCCGTGTCTCTCTCTCTCTCCGTGTGTCTCTGTCTCTCTCCCCCTCTCTCTCTCTCCGTGTCTCTCTCTCTCCGTCTGTCTGTCTCTCTCCCTCTCTCTCTCTCTCCCCCTCCCCGTGTCTGTCTGTCCTCTCTCATAAATCAGAAAGGAAACCTAGTTGCTGTTCCGTTGTGATGACGGAGGGTCCCTGACGTCTGTCTCTCTCTCCGTCTGTCTCTCCTCAGGGTCATGACTGTTGTCCCATGCTGTTCCGTTGTGATGACGGAGGGTCCCTGACGTTTGTCTCTAAGCTGGACCTTCCTAAAGCCTCCATCACTAGAAACATCTCCGCTATGGAGCGTTTCAGAAACATGGACAAGAGAGCGACCACAGAGGACCGTAACACAGCCCTGGAGACACTGCACCAGAACTCCATCACGTAGGGGGCACACACACACACACTGCACCAGAACTCCATCACGTAGGACACACACACACACACACTGCACCAGAACTCTATCACGTAGGGGGCACACACACACACACACACACACTGCACCAGAACTCTATCACGTAGGGGGCACACACACACACACACTGCACCAGAACTCCATCACGTAGGGGGCACACACACACACACTGCACCAGAACTCCATCACGTAGGGGGCACACACACACACACTGCACCAGAACTCCATCACGTAGGGGGCACACACACACACACTGCACCAGAACTCCATCACGTAGGACCTACACACACACACACTGCACCAGAACTCTATCACGTAGGGGGCACACACACACACACACACACACACACTGCACCAGAACTCTATCACGTAGGGGACACACACACACTGCACCCGGTTATATTGTCTCTAATCTACCAAAGGTTTTGAGAATGACACAAATATTAATTTCCACAAAGTTTGCTGCTTCAGTGTCTTTAGATATTTGTGTCAGATGTTACTATGGATACTGAAGTATAATTACAAGCATTTCATAAGTGTCAAGTCTTTAATTGACAATTACATGAAGTTGATGCAAAGAGTCAAGGTGCTCCATCATGCTTGCAAAATATCAGTCTGTCCCTGATGTTTTTCCTGGAGGGAAGTGGCTTCTTTGCTGCCCTTCTTGACACCAGGCCATCCTCCAAAAGTCTTCGCCTCACTGTGTGTGCAGATGCACTCACACCTGCCTGCTGCCATTCCTGAGCAAGCTCTGTACTGTTGGTGCCCCGATCCCGCAGCTGAATCAACTTTAGGAGACGGTCCTGGCGCTTGCTGGACTTTCTTGAGTGCCCTGAAGCCTTCTTCACAACAATTGAACCGCTCCCCTTGAAGGTCTTGACGATCCGATAAAATGGTTGATTTTAGGTGCAATCTTACTGGCAGCAATATCCTTGCCTGTGAAGCCCTTTTTATTGCAAAGCAATGATGACGGCACGTGTTTCCTTGCAGGTAACCATGGTTGACAGAGGAAGAAAAATGATTCCAAGCACCACCCTCCTTTTGAAGCTTCCAGTCTGTTATTTGAACTCAATCAGCATGACAGAGTGATCTCCAGCCTTGTCCTCGTCAACACTCACACCTGTGTTAACGAGAGAATCACTGACATGATGTCAGCTGGTCCTTTTGTGACAGGGCTGAAATGAGGTAGAAATGTTTTTTGGGGGATTCAGTACATTTGCATGGCAAAGAGGGACTTTGCAATTAATTGCAATTCATCTGATCACTCTTCATAACATTCTGGAGAATATGCAAATTGCCATCATACAAACTGAGGCAGCAGACTTTGTTTAAAATTTATATTTGTGTCATTCTCAACTTTTGGCCTCAACTGTAGTGTTTATCTATGAGGGAGACCAGCGGGACTGTCTGACCCTGTTATATTGTCTCTAGTCTCAGAGGGACTGTCTGACCCTGTTATATTGTCTCTAGTCTCAGAGGGACTGTCTGACCCTGTTATATTGTCTCTAGTCTCAGAGGGACTGTCTGACCCTGTTATATTGTCTCTAGTCTCAGGGACTGTCTGACCCTGTTATATTGTCTCTAGTCTCAGAGGGACTGTCTGACCCTGTTATATTGTCTCTAGTCTCAGAGGGACTGTCTGACCCTGTTATATTGTCTCTAGTCTCAGAGGGACTGTCTGACCCTGTTATATTGTCTCTAGTCTCAGAGGGACTGTCTGACCCTGTTATATTGTCTCTAGTCTCAGAGGGACTGTCTGACCCTGTTATATTGTCTCTAGTCTCAGAGGGACTGTCTGACCCTGTTATATTGTCTCTCCTCTATCTATGAGGGAGACCAGCGGGACTGTCTGACCCTGTTATATTGTCTCTAGTCTCAGAGGGACTGTCTGACCCTGTTATATTGTCTTTAGTCTCAGAGGGACTGTCTGACCCTGTTATATTGTCTCTAGTCTCAGAGGGACTGTCTGACCCTGTTATATTGTCTCTAGTCTCAGAGGGACTGTCTGACCCTGTTATATTGTCTCTAGTCTCAGAGGGACTGTCTGACCCTGTTATATTGTCTCTAGTCTCAGAGGGACTGTCTGACCCTGTTATATTGTCTCTAGTCTCAGAGGGACTGTCTGACCCTGTTATATTGTCTCTAGTCTCAGAGGGACTGTCTGACCCTGTTATATTGTCTCTAGTCTCAGAGGGACTGTCTGACCCTGTTATATTGTCTCTAGTCTCAGAGGGACTGTCTGACTCTGTTATATTGTCTCTAGTCTATGAGGGAGACCAGAGGGACTGTCTGACTCTGTTATATTGTCTCTAGTCTATGAGGGAGACCAGAGGGACTGTCTGACCCTGTTATATTGTCTCTAGTCTGAGGGAGACCAGAGGGACTGTCTGACCCTGTTATATTGTCTCTCCAGTCAGGTCTCTATCTATGAGGGAGACCAGAGGGACTGTCTGACCCTGTTATATTGTCTCTCCAGTCAGGTCTCTATCTATGAGGGAGACCAGTCTGACTGTCGTAAGTTCTGCACCACGGGCATCGATGGAGCCATGACCATCTGGGACTTCAAGGTAACAGACACACACAGAGACACACACACACAGACACACAGAGACACACACACACAGACACACAGAGACACACACACACAGACACACACACAGACACACAGAGACACAGACACACAGAGACACCCACACACAGACACACACACAGACACACAGAGACACCCACACACAGAGACACAGAGACACCCACACACAGAGACACAGAGACACCCACACACAGAGACACAGAGACACCCACACACAGACACACAGAGACACCCACACACAGACACACAGAGACACCCACACACACACACAGAGAGACAGACACACAGAGACACATTCCTGGTCAGGTTCATTAATTAGTTGTCATCACATTGTGATTTTTTTAAAAGTAGAATGTAATTAATGATATTCACTGGAATGAAATGTTGACAGAGGACAACATGGCCCCCAGCTGAAGACCAGACTTAGTCAGTAGACTGTTATTGACAGAGGACAACATGGCCCCCAGCTGAAGACCAGACTTAGTCAGTAGACAGACTGTTATTGACAGAGGACAACATGGCCCCCAGCTGAAGACCAGACTTAGTCAGTAGACTGTTATTGACAGAGGACAACATGGCCCCCAGCTGAAGACCAGACTTAGTCAGTAGACAGACTGTTATTGACAGAGGACAACATGGCCCCCAGCTGAAGACCAGACTTAGTCAGTAGACTGTTATTGACAGAGGACAACATGGCCCCCAGCTGAAGACCAGACTTAGTCAGTAGACTGTTATTGACAGAGGACAACATGTCCCCCAGCTGAAGACCAGACTTAGTCAGTAGACTGTTATTGACAGAGGACAACATGGCCCCCAGCTGAAGACCAGACTTAGTCAGTAGACAGACTGTTATTGACAGAGGACAACATGGCCCCCAGCTGAAGACCAGACTTAGTCAGTAGACTGTTATTGACAGAGGACAACATGGCCCCCAGCTGAAGACCAGACTTAGTCAGTAGACTGTTATTGACAGAGGACAACATGGCCCCCAGCTGAAGACCAGACTTAGTCAGTAGACTGTTATTGACAGAGGACAACATGGCCCCCAGCTGAAGACCAGACTTAGTCAGTAGACTGTTATTGACAGAGGACAACATGGCCCCCAGCTGAAGACCAGACTTAGTCAGTAGACTGTTATTGACAGAGGACAACATGGCCCCCAGCTGAAGACCAGACTTAGTCAGTAGACTGTTATTGACAGAGGACAACATGGCCCCCAGCTGAAGACCAGACTTAGTCAATAGACTGTTATTGACAGAGGACAACATGGCCCCCAGCTGAAGACCAGACTTAGTCAGTAGACTGTTATTGACAGAGGACAACATGGCCCCCAGCTGAAGACCAGACTTAGTCAGTAGACTGTTATTGACAGAGGACAACATGGCCCCCAGCTGAAGACCAAACTTTGTTATTGACCAATGTGTTGTTGTCTCCTCAGAGTCTGGAGGCGTCCATCCAGGGGCTGAGGATCATGTGAAGGACCAGCTAAACCCCCCCCCCCCCCCCCCCCCCCCCCCCCTCCCGTTTCCCTGACAACCCCCCCCCCCCCTCCAAGCGGCCAGTAACAGTCTGACCACGCTAAGAAGTATCTGATTAAAAAAAGCACTGACTACACACACACACCGACACACCCACACCGACACCCTCTCTGAGCTGACATTACCGCTGATTGTTTATGTAAACGAAGGGTCATAGGTCAACTTGACGACCCTGGGATGTACCACATTCCACATCAGTGTGTGTTTTAACATGTAATAATAATAACAGGTGTCTCTGAAGCGACTTCGGCTCTACAACACTAAGTTACCATTGAAGGATGTGCTGAGTAGCCAATGTGACCAAATGACACACTATTCCCTATATAGTGCACTACTTTAGACCAGAGTCCAATAGCGGCTATCCTCTGTGATGTGTCCCTATGGGCCCATGGTGAGAAATAGTTTACTGTCAAGGAACTAGGGTGCTATTTGGGATGGTTCATTAGATGGAGGATGTTTCTATGATGTGTCTAATTCAGCTGCAGAAGAAATAAAGAATCAATTGACACTACCGAGTCGCCTGTCTGTTGCTCTGCCGAGTCGCCTGTCTGTTGCTCTGCCGAGTCGCCTGTCTGTTGCTCTGCCGAGTCGCCTGTCTGTTGCTCTAAGGAAGCCAGGCTAAGCCCTTCCAACAGAAGGAAATGATCACAAGCATCAAATCAAATGTATTTATATAGCCCTACTTACATCAGCTGATATCTCAAAGTGCTGTACAGAAACCCAGCCTAAAACCCCAAACAGCAAGCAATGCAGGTGTAGAAGCACGGTGGCTAGGAAAAACTCCCTAGAAAGGCCAATACCTAGGAAGAAACCTAGAGAGGAACCAGGCTATGTGGGGTGGCCAGTCCTCTTCTGGCTGTGCCGGGTGGAGATTAAAACAGAACATGGCCAAGATGTTCAAATGTTCATAAATGACCAGCATGGTCGAATAATAATAAGGCAGAACAGTTGAAACTGGAGCAGCAGCACTGTCAGGTGGAAGTTGAAACTGGAGCAGCAGCATGGCCAGGTGGACTGGGGACAGCAAGGAGTCATCATGTCAGGTAGTCCTGGGGCATGGTCCTAGGGCTCAGGTCAGTTGAAACTGGAACAGCAGCATGGCCAGGTGGACTGGGGACAGCAAGGAGTCATCATGTCAGGTAGTCCTGGGGCATGGTCCTAGGGCTCAGGTCCTCCGAGAGAAAGAAGGAGAGAATTAGAGAACGCACACTTAGATTCACACAGGACACCGAATAGGACAGGAGAAGTACTCCAGATATAACAAACTGACCCCAGCCCCCCGACACATAAACTACTGCAGCATAAATACTGGAGGCTGAGACAGGAGGGGTCTGGAGACACTGTGGCCCCATCCGAGGACACCCCCGGACAGGGCCAAACAGGAAGGATATAACCCCACCCACTTTGCCAAAGCACAGCCCCCACACCACTAGAGGGATATCTTCAACCACCAACTTACCATCCTGAGACAAGGCTGAGTATAGCCCACAAAGATCTCCGCCACGGCACAACCCAAGGGGGGGGCGCCAACCCAGACAGGATGACCACAACAGTGAATCAACCCACTCAGGTGATGCACCCCTCCCAGGGACGGTATGAGAGAGCCCCAGTAACCCAGTAAGTCAGCCCCTGTAATAGGGTTAGAGGCAGAGAATCCCAGTGGAAAGAGGGGAACCGGCCAGGCAGAGACAGCAAGGGCGGTGCGTTGCTCCAGAGCCTTTCCGTTCACCTTCCCACTCCTGGGCCAGACTACACTCAATCATATGACCCACTGAAGAGATGAGTCTTCAGTAAAGACTTAAAGGTTGAGACCGAGTTTGCGTCTCTGACATGGGTAGGCAGACCGTTCCATAAAAATTGAGCTCTATAGGAGAAAGCCCTGCCTCCAGCTGTTTGCTTAGAAATTCTAGGGACAATTAGGAGGCCTGCGTCTTGTGACCGTAGCGTACGTGTAGGTATGTACGGCAGGACCAAATCAGAGAGATAGGTAGGAGCAAGCCCATGTAATGCTTTGTAGGTTAGCAGTAAAACCTTGAAATCAGCCCTTGCTTTGACAGGAAGCCAGTGTAGGGAGGCTAGCACTGGAGTAATATGATCAAATTTTTTGGTTCTAGTCAGGATTCTAGCAGCCGTATTTAGCACTAACTGAAGTTTATTTAGTGCTTTATCCGGGTATCCGGAAAATAGAGCATTGCCGTAGTCTAACCTAGAAGTGACAAAAGCATGGATTAATTTTTCTGCATCATTTTTGGACAGAAAGTTTCTGATTTTTGCAATGTTACGTAGATGGGAAAAAAGCTGTCCTCGAAATGGTCTTGATATGTTCTTCAAAAGAGAGATCAGGGTCCAGAGTAACGCCGAGGTCCTTCACAGTTTTATTTGAGACGACTGTACAACCATTAAGATTAATTGTCAGATTCAACAGAAGATCTCTTTGTTTCTTGGGACCTAGAACAAGCATCTCTGTTTTGTCCGAGTTTAATAGTAGAAAGTTTGCAGCCATCCACTTCCTTATGTCTGAAACACATGCTTCTAGCGAGGGCAATTTTGGGGCTTCACCATGTTTCATTGAAATGTACAGCTGTGTGTCATCCGCATAGCAGTGAAAGTTTACATTATGTTTTCGAATAACATCCCCAAGAGGTAAAATATATAGTGAAAACAATAGTGGTCCTAAAACGGAACCTTGAGGAACACCGAAATTTACAGTTGATTTGTCAGAGGACAAACCATTCACAGAGACAAACTGATATCTTTCCGACAGATAATTGCCGTAATTACCGTGTAGACCAATTTGGGTTTCCAATCTCTCCAAAAGAATGTGGTGATCGATGGTATCAAAAGCAGCACTAAGGTCTAGGAGCACGAGGACAGATGCAGAGCCTCGGTCCGATGCCATTAAAATGTCATTTACCACCTTCACAAGTGCCGTCTCAGTGCTATGATGGGGTCTAAAACCAGACTGAAGCATTTCGTATACATTGTTTGTCTTCAGGAAGGCAGTGAGTTGCTGCGCAACAGCCTTCTCTAAAATTTTTGAGAGGAATGGAAGATTCGATATAGGCCGATAGTTTTTTATATTTTCTGGGTCAAGGTTTGGCTTTTTCAAGAGAGGCTTTATTACTGCCACTTTTAGTGAGTTTGGTACACATCCAGTGGATAGAGAGCCGTTTATTATGTTTAACATAGGAGGGCCAAGCACAGGAAGCAGCTCTTTCAGTAGTTTAGTTGGAATAGGGTCCAGTATGCAGCTTGAAGGTTTAGAGGCCATGATTATTTTCATCATTGTGTCAAGAGATATAGTACTAAAACACTTGATCCTAGGTCCTGGCAGAGTTGTGCAGACTCAGGACTGAGGTTTGGAGGAATACGCAGGTTTAAAGAGGAGTCCGTAATTTGCTTTCTAATAATCATAATCTTTTCCTCAAAGAAGTTCATGAATTTATCACTGCTAAAGTGAAAGTCATCCTCTCTTGGGGAATGCTGCTTTTTAGTTAGCTTTGCGACAGTATCAAAAAGGAATTTCGGATTGTTCTTATTTTCCTCAATTAAGTTAGAAAAATAGGATGATCGAGCAGCAGTAAGGGCTCTAAAAAAAAGCATCTGGTGGAACAGAACAAGAAACAGGGAAGGTGGATAATGAAGAGGGGAGTCTCATCTACCCTCTCTCTCTCTCCCACCCTAGTTTACCCTATCTCTCTCTCTCCCACCCTAGTCGACCCCCTCTCTCTCTCCCACCCTAGTCTACCCCCTCTCTCTCTCCCACCCTAGTCGACCCCCTCTCTCTCCCACCCTAGTCTACCCCCCCTCTCTCTCTCCCACCCTAGTCTACCCCCTCTCTCTCTCCCACCCTAGTCTACCCTCTCTCTCTCTCTCCCACCCTAGTCGACCCCCTCTCTCTCTCCCACCCTAGTCTACCCTCTCTCTCCCTCCCACCCTAGTCTACCCTCTCTCACCCTAGGTCTACCCTCTCTCTCTCCCACCCTAGTCGACCCCTCTCTCTCTCTCCCACCTAGTCGACTCCCTCTCTCTTCCCCCCTAGTCGACTCTCTCTCTCCCACCCTAGTCGACCCTCTTCTCTCTCTCCCACCCTAGTCGACCCTCTCTCTCTCTCCCACCCTAGTCTACCCCCTCTCTCTCTCCCACCCCTAGTCTACCCTCTCTCTCCCACCCTATCTACCCTCTCTCTCTCTCCCACCCTAGTCTACCCCCTCTCTCTCTCCACCCTAGTCTACCCCCTCTCTCTCTCCCACCCTAGTCTACCCCCTCTCTCTCCCACCCTAGTCTACTCTCTCTCCCTCTCTCTCTCCCACCCTAGTCTACTCTCTCTCTCTCCCACCCTAGTCTACTCTCTCTCTCTCCCACCCTAGTCTACTCTCTCTCCCTCTTTCTCTCTCCCACCCTAGTCTACTCTCTCTCTCCCACCCTAGTCTACTCTCTCTCTCTCCCACCCTAGTCTACCCTCTCTCTCTCCCACCCTAGTCTACCTCTCTCTCTCTCCCACCCTAGTCTACCCACCCTAGTCGACCCTCTCCCTCTCTCTCTCTCACCCTAGTCGACCCTCCCTTCCTTTTCTGTTGCAGATGTGAATGTTCTACTTTAACTCCTTCCTCTCTGTAGAAGCCAAGTCTTTTCTACTTCTCACCTTCTCTTTTTGCGGAAGTTTCTATTCCCCCCCCCCCCCCCGGCCTCACCCCTCCCTCCCACGGCCTCACCCCTCCCTCTGTTCCTCTTTTTGCGGAAGTCTCTATTTTCTCCCTCCCCGCTCCCTTCAGCCCCGTCTCTTTTTTGCAGAAGTTTGTTTTCCCTCACCCCTCCCTCTGTTCCTCTTTTTGCGGAAGCAACTTTTTCTACCTCCTTCTCGTCTACAGAAGTGTCTGTTCTCTCTCCGGTCACTCTGTCGGTAGCTTTCGCGTCGACTGGCCAGAGTCCGCGAGCTGTTCTCTCCACTCATCTCTCCTTCCGTATCATCCCTCCATCTCAGGGTAAGTACACGTTCTCTCGGCTGACCGGACAAGTCCAGACATGTCTGGTTGGTTCTACTGATTAACAGACACAACCAGGCAGAAACCTTTCTTTTTTTCTTCAACGCAAAACAATGAAAACTACGAGGAAAAGTTGATGACACGTTTTCAACGTTGTGTAATGAAGGAGGCAGGACTCGAACCTTCGACCTTTCTAGCCCGAGCGCGCGCACACACTCTCACCGGCCAAGTGCGCGCACACACTCTCACCGGCCAAGCGGCGTGCACACTCACCGGCCAAGCACGCGCACTGTCGTGGCTGCAAGGGTCCGATCCCACTTCTGACACCAGTGTAATGAAACAGGCAGGGAAGCAGGACTCGGACCCTCGACCTTTCTTGGCCGAAAGTCCAGCGCGCGCTATAAGCGGCACAGTCGATATCCGCTCTTATAAACCCCCCCAGGGTCGTTACAGTAGAGAGGGAGAGATAGAGAGTACACACAGTGTGCCATCACAGCAGCAAGATTTGTGACCTGTTGCCACGAGAAAAGGGCAACCAGTGAAGAACAAACACCATTGTAAATACAACCCATATTTATGCTTATTTATTTTATCTTGTGTCCTTTAACCATTTGTACATTGTCAACACTATATATATATATAATATGACATTTGTAATGTCTTATTGTTTTGAAACACACTGTATGTGTAATGTTTACTGTTCATTTTGATTGTTTATTTCACTTTATATATTCACTTTTATATATTATCTACCTCACTTGCTTTGGCAATGTTAACACATGTTTCCCATGCCAATAAAGCCCTTGAATTGAATTGAGGCCGCAGCAGATAGAGGGGACGTTGTTCCAGCTGCAGTGTCGCCGCTGTTCTGTGGAGTCAGACACGCCAGCTTTACGTTAGTCCGGGAACCATGGCAATGACAGTTGGTTAGCTAGCGTGTCGCCGCTGTTCTGTGTGGAGTCAGACACGCCAGCTTTACGTTAGTCCGGGAACCATGGCAATGACAGTTGGTTAGCTAGCGTGTCGCCGCTGTTCTGTGTGGAGTCAGACACGCCAGCTTTACGTTAGTCCGGGAACCATGGCAATGACAGTTGGTTAGCTAGCGTGTCGCCGCTGTTCTGTGTGGAGTCAGACACGCCAGCTTTACGTTAGTCCGGGAACCATGGCAATGACAGTTGGTTAGCAACATCCCTTATTGAAGATGTAGCGGACAACTTTAAACAGACCGTTTCCTGTTGTTACAAGGCTACGTTGTGTTGATGTGTTATATACAGTGTGTGTGTTTGACTTGTATCATTCATTTCAAGCCACAGGGGCTCAGTCTAACACAACCTAGACCTGACTGTATCTCTGACTCTCTGTCAGTCTCTCCAATTCAATTCAAGGGCTTTATTGGCATGGGAAACATGTGTTAACATTGCCGAAGCAAGTGAGGTAGATAATATATAAAGTGAATATATAAAGTGAAATAAACAATAAAAATGAACAGTAAACATTACACATACAGAAGTTTCAAAACAATAAAGACATCTCTTTCTCTGAAGTGTTCAGTTAGATGGTGATTTTATTACCAATTTAAAGTGTGTGATGTTGCAGTCTTGTGCAAAACATATATTTTTATATTCAACAGGAACTACAGAGGCCTCTCATTGGCTCATCTCACTTTCTGGTTCTGCATTGTCCCGATTTGGTTATGGCTTACCACAGCTTCTTGCTCGAGCCAATCAGCTGCCACTCCTGGAACAAGGACCGGACCCGTGAGTAGGACACTCTCTCTGATTGGTCAATAGGACTTCCTCACTTACAGAAGTAGAAACCCAACTCAGATGGTGTTGAACAGGAACTCACAAAGCTGAGTTGTAAGTGAAGTTAATTTGATATTCATTACAGGTAGTATTGAAACACACCAAGATAACTGAAATTGATCCAAGTTAAAAAAATATATATTTCTTTTAAAAACAGGCTTAAGTTGAGTGAGTCTGACGGGGGGCTGTGATTGGCTCCCATGTGGCTGGAGGTATTTCCTGTTGTAGCGAGAGGGGTGTGATTGGCTCCCATGTGGCTGGAGGTTTTTCCTGTTGTAGCGAGAGGGGGTGTGATTGGCTCCCATGTGGCTGGAGGTATTTCCTGTTGTAGCGAGAGGGGTGGTGTTCTGGGTCTATCAGAGAGAGACGACTCAGTGTTCTACAGAGCTCAGGAAACTAACTCCATATTTGGGTTGTTTCGATCTGAGTCTTCGGTTTCTGCTCAAAATGGATGGTGGGTCTGGGCAGAGCACACAGACACACACACGCGCGCACACAACCACAGTGTGTGAGTCATACAAACAGGAACAGGAGGTGAACTGGCGGTTTTCAATTCTGACACGAGAGAAACACGCTGAGAGGCAGACAGACACGCTGAGAGGCAGACAGACACGCTGAGAGGCAGACAGACACGCTGAGAGGCAGGCAGACACGCTGAGAGGCAGACAGACAGACACATAGATGTGAGAGTGTGACCTTGCTTCCCACGCTATACTGTTGCAAACACACTCACTCACACGAACCAACAGCCCTCTGAATATAATGTAATCTCTCCCTATAGAGATTGATCTGATGTATATAGTGTGATCTCTCCCTATAGAGATTGATCTGATATATAGTGTGATCTCTCCCTATAGAGATTGATCTGATATATAGTGTGATCTCTCCCTATAGAGATTGATCTGATGTATATAGTGTGATCTCTCCCTATAGAGATTGATCTGATGTATAGTGTGATCTCTCCCTATAGAGATTGATCTGATGTATAGTGTGATCTCTCCCTATAGAGATTGATCTGATATATAGTGTGATCTCTCCCTATAGAGATTGATCAGATATATAGTGTGATCTCTCCCTATAGAGATTGATCTGATATATAGTGTGATCTCTCCCTATAGAGATTGATCTGATATATAGTGTGATCTCTCCCTATAGAGATTGATCTGATATATAGTGTGATCTCTCCCTATAGAGATTGATCTGATATATAGTGTGATCTCTCCCTATAGAGATTGATCTGATGTATATAGTGTGATCTCTCCCTATAGAGATTGATCTGATGTATAGTGTGATCTCTCCCTATAGAGATTGATCTGATGTATAGTGTGATCTCTCCCTATAGAGATTGATCTGATGTATAGTGTGATCTCTCCCTATAGAGATTGATCTGATATATAGTGTGATCTCTCCCTATAGAGATTGATCTGATATATAGTGTGATCTCTCCCTATAGAGATTGATCTGATATATATAGTGTGATCTCTCCCTATAGAGATTGCTCTGATGTATATAGTGTGATCTCTCCCTATAGAGATTGATCTGATGTATATAGTGTGATCTCTCCCTATAGAGATTGATCTGATGTATAGTGTGATCTCTCCCTATAGAGATTGATCTGATGTATATAGTGTGATCTCTCCCTATAGAGATTGATCTGATATATAGTGTGATCTCTCCCTATAGAGATTGATCTGATATATAGTGTGATCTCTCCCTATAGAGATTGCTCTGTGTCCCAACAACCATGATGTCCACATCTATAAGAAGGACGGGACCAAGTGGATCAAGATTCATGAACTGAAGGAGCACAACGGACAGGTCACAGGTGAGACACCTTATAGAGGCATTTATTAGAGAGTTCTTGTTTCTGGCCTAACTCTCTATGCCGCCCCCCCCTCCCATCTCTCTAGGTATAGACTGGGCTCCAGACAGTAACTCTATGCCCCCTCCCCCCCTCCCATCTCTCCAGGTATAGACTGGGCTCCAGACAGTAACTCTATTCCCCCCTCCCATCTCTCCAGGTATAGACTGGGCTCCAGACAGTAACTCTATGCCCCCCCCCTCCCATCTCTCCAGGTATAGACTGGGCTCCAGACAGTAACTCTATGCCCCCCCCCCCCCCCTCCCATCTCTCCAGGTATAGACTGGGCTCCAGACAGTAACTCTATGCCCCCCTCCCATCTCTCCAGGTATAGACTGGGCTCCAGACAGTAACTCTATACCCCCTCCCTCCCATCTCTCCAGGTATAGACTGGGCTCCAAACAGTTACTCTATGCCCCCCCCCTCCCATCTCTCCAGGTATAGACTGGGCTCCAGACAGTAACTCTATGTCCCCCCCCCTCCCATCTCTCCAGGTATAGACTGGGCTCCAGACAGTAACTCTATGCCCCCCTCCCATCTCTCCAGGTATAGACTGGGCTCCAGACAGTAACTCTATGCCCCCCTCCTCCCATCTCTCCAGGTATAGACTGGGCTCCAGACAGTAACTCTATGCCCCCCTCCCATCTCTCCAGGTATAGACTGGTCTCCAGACAGTGACTCTATCCCCCCCTCCCATCTCTCCAGGTATAGACTGGGCTCCAGACAGTAACTCTATGCCCCCCCACCCCCCCCCCATCTCTCCAGGTATAGACTGGGCTCCAGACAGTAACTCTATGCCCCCCCCCTCCCATATCTCCAGGTATAGACTGGGCTCCAGACAGTAACTCTATTCCCCCCCCTCCCATCTCTCCAGGTATAGACTGGGCTCCAGACAGTAACTCTATGCCCCCCCCTCCCATCTCTCCAGGTATAGACTGGGCTCTAGACAGTAACTCTATGCCCCTCCCATCTCTCCAGGTATAGACTGGGCTCCAGACAGTAACTCTATGCCCCCCCCTCCCATCTCTCCAGGTATAGACTGGGCTCCAGACAGTAACTCTATGCCCCGCCCCCCCTCCCATCTCTCCAGGTATAGACTGGGCTCCAGACAGTAACTCTATGCCCCCCCTCCCCCCCCATCTCTCCAGGTATAGACTGGGCTCCAGACAGTAACTCTATGCCCCCCCCCCCTCCCATCTCTCCAGGTATAGACTGGGCTCCAGACAGTAACTCTATGCCGCCCCCCCCCCTCCCATCTCTCCAGGTATAGACTGGGCTCCAGACAGTAACTCTATGCCCCCCCCCCTCCCATCTCTCCAGGTATAGACTGGGCTCCAGACAGTAACTCTATGCCCCCCCCCCCCTTCCATCTCTCCAGGTATAGACTGGGCTCCAGACAGTAACTCTATGCCCCCCCCCCTCCCATCTCTCCAGGTATAGACTGGGCTCCAGACAGTAACTCTATGCCCCCCCCCTCCCATCTCTCCAGGTATAGACTGGGCTCCAGACAGTAACTCTATGCCCCCCCCCCCCTCCCATCTCTCCAGGTATAGACTGGGCTCCAGACAGTAACTCTATGCCCCCCCCCCTCCCATCTCTCCAGGTATAGACTGGGCTCCAGACAGTAACTCTATGCCCCCCCCTCCCATCTCTCCAGGTATAGACTGGGCTCCAGACAGTAACTCTATGCCCCCCCCCCTCCCATCTCTCCAGGTATAGACTGGGCTCCAGACAGTAACTCTATGCCCCCCCCTCCCATCTCTCCAGGTATAGACTGGGCTCCAGACAGTAACTCCATGCCCCGCCCCCCCCCCCCTCCCATCTCTCCAGGTATAGACTGGGCTCCAGACAGTAACTCTATGCCCCCCCCCTCCCATCTCTCCAGGTATAGACTGGGCTCCAGACAGAAACTCTATGCCCCCCCCCCCTCCCATCTCTCCAGGTATAGACTGGGCTCCAGACAGTAACTCTATGCCCCCCCCTCCCATCTCTCCAGGTATAGACTGGGCTCCAGACAGTAACTCTATGCCCCCCCCCCCTCCCATCTCTCCAGGTATAGACTGGGCTCCAGACAGTAACTCTATGCCCCCCCCCTCCCATCTCTCCAGGTATAGACTGGGCTCCAGACAGTAACTCTATGCCCCGCCCCCCCCCCCCCCCCCCCCTCCCATCTCTCCAGGTATAGACTGGGCTCCAGACAGTAACTCTATGCCCCCCCCTCCCCCCCATCTCTCCAGGTATAGACTGGGCTCCAGACAGTAACTCTATGCCCCCCCCCCCCCCCCCCCCCTCCCATCTCTCCAGGTATAGACTGGGCTCCAGACAGTAACTCTATGCCCCCCCCCCCCCCCTCCCATCTCTCCAGGTATAGACTGGGCTCCAGACAGTAACTCTATGCCCCCCCCCCCCTCCCATCTCTCCAGGTATAGACTGGGCTCCAGACAGTAACTCTATGACGGCCCCCCCTCCCATCTCTCCAGGTATAGACTGGGCTCCAGACAGTAACTCTATGCCCCCCCCCCCCCCTCCATCTCTCCAGGTATAGACTGGGCTCCAGACAGTAACTCTATGCCCCCCCCCTCCCATCTCTCCAGGTATAGACTGGGCTCCAGACAGTAACTCTATGCCCCCCCCCTCCCATCTCTCCAGGTATAGACTGGGCTCCAGACAGTAACTCTATGCCCCCCCCCTCCCATCTCTCCAGGTATAGACTGGGCTCCAGACAGTTACTCTATGCCCCCCCCCCCCCCCCCTCCCATCTCTCCAGGTATAGACTGGGCTCCAGACAGTAACTCTATGCCCCTCCCATCTCTCCAGGTATAGACTGGGCTCCAGAGAGTAACCGTATCGTGACCTGTGGGACGGATCGTAACGCGTATGTCTGGTCTCTGAAGGGGGAGGTGTGGAAGCCCACCCTGGTCATCCTCCGTATCAACCGGGCTGCTCGCTGTGTCAGCTGGTCTCCCAAGGAGAACAAGTTCGCTGTGGGCAGCGGGTCACGCCTCATATCCATCTGCTACTTTGAACAGGAGAATGACTGGTGAGGACTAGACAGGACTGGGTTTAACTATATCTGTTATAGAGAATGACTGGTGAGGACTAGACAGGACTGGGTTATATCTGTTATAGAGAATGACTGGTGAGGACTAGACAGGACTGGGTTTAACTATATCTGTTATAGAGAACAGGAGAATGACTGGTGAGGACTAGACAGGACTGGGTTTAACTATATCTGTTATAGAGAATGACTGGTGAGGACTAGACAGAACTGGGTTATATCTGTTATAGAGAACAGGAGAATGACTGGTGAGGACTAGACATGACTGGGTTTAACTATATCTGTTGTAGAGAATGACTGGTGAGGACTAGACAGGACTGGGTTTAACTATATCTGTTATAGAGAATGACTGGTGAGGACTAGACAGGACTGGGTTTAACTATATCTGTTATAGAGAATGACTGGTGAGGACTAGACAGGACTGGGTTTAACTATATCTGTTATAGAGAATGACTGGTGAGGACTAGACAGGACTGGGTTTAACTATATCTGTTATAGAGAATGACTGGTGAGGACTAGACAGGACTGGGTTTAACTATATCTGTTATAGAGAATGACTGGTGAGGACTAGACAGGACTTGGTTATATCTGTTGTAGAGAACAGGAGAATGACTGGTGAGGACTAGACAGGACTGGGATTAACTATATCTGTTATAGAGAATGACTGGTGAGGACTAGACAGGACTTGGTTATATCTGTTGTAGAGAACAGGAGAATGACTGGTGAGGACTGGACAGGACTGGGTTTAACTATATCTGTTGTAGAGAACAGGAGAATGACTGGTGAGGACTAGACAGGACTGGGTTTAGCTATATCTGTTATAGAGAACAGGAGAATGACTGGTGAGGACTAGACAGGACTGGGTTTAACTATATAACTGTTTCAGTTTTGTTCCCTATGTAACAGGCTCTGTCCTAAATAACATCCTAGTCCCTGTCCTAAATACCATCCTAGTCCCTGTCCTCAACACCATCCTAGTCCCTGTCCTCAACACCATCCTAGTCCCTGTCCTAAATAACATACTAGTCCCTGTCCTAAATACCATCCTAGTCCCTGTCCTATGTAACAGGCTCTGTCCTAAATACAATCCTAGTCCCTGTCCTCAACACCATCCTAGTCCCTGTCCTAAATAACATCCTAGTCCCTGTCCTCAACACCATCCTAGTCCCTGTCCTCAACACCATCCTAGTCCCTGTCCTAAATACCATCCTAGTCCCTGTCCTAAATACCATCGTAGTCTCTGTCCTAAATACCATCCTAGTCTCTGTCCTAAATACCATCCCCTTCCCTGTCCTAAATACCATCCTAGTCTCTGTCCTAAATACCATCCTAGTCCCTGTCCTATGTAACAGGCTCTGTCCTCAATACCATCCTAGTCCCTGTCCTAAATACCATCCTAGTCCCTATCCTAAATACCATCCTAGTCCCTGTCCTCAATACCATCCTAGTCCCTGTCCTCAATACCATCCTAGTCCCTGTCCTATGTAACAGGCTATGTCCTAAATACCATCCTAGTCCCTGTCCTAAATACCATCCTAGTCCCGGCCCTCAATACCATCCTAGTCCCGGCCCTCAATACCATCCTAGGCCCTGTCCTAAATACCATCCTAGTCCCTGTCCTCAAATACCATCCTAGTCCCTGTCCTCAAAACCATCCTAGTCCCTGTCCTCAATACCATCCTAGTCCCTGTCCTCAATATCATCCTAGTCCCTGTCCTCAATACCATCCTAGTCCCTGTCCTCAATACCATCCTAGTCCCTGTCCTCAATACCATCCTAGTCCCTGTCATATGTAACAGGCTCTGTCCTCAATACCATCCTAGTCCCTGTCCTAAATACCATCCTAGTCCCTGTCCTATGTAACAGGCTCTGTCCTCAATACCATCCTAGTCCCTGTCCTCAATACCATCCTAGTCCCTGTCCTCAATACCATCCTAGTTGCTGTCCTCAATACCATCCTAGTCGCTGTCCGAGAATACCATCCTAGTCCCTGTCCTCAATACCATCCTAGTCGCTGTCCGAGAATACCATCCTAGACCCTGTCCTCAATACCATCCTAGTCCCTGTCCTCAATACCATCCTAGTCCCTGTCCTCAATACCATCCTAGTCGCTGTCCTCAATACCATCCATGGTGCTTCCTTCAACCAGGTTTCAACCATATCTCAACCCTGTTATTCCCAGGTGGGTCTGTAAGCACATCAAGAAGCCGATCCGTTCCACCGTCCTCAGTCTGGACTGGCATCCTAACAACGTGCTGCTGGCGGCTGGATCCTGTGACTTCAAATGCAGGTAGAGAGAGAGAGACCGTCAGAGACCATGTTTCAGCCTCATCAGTAGAGGGAGAGAGAGACCCTCAGAGACCATGTTTCAGCCTCATCAGTAGAGAGTGAGAGAGAGACCGTCAGAGACCATGTTTCAGCCTCATCAGTAGAGACGGAGACTGTCAGAGACCATGTTTCAGCCTCATCAGTAGAGAGAGAGACAGACCGTCAGAAACCATGTTTCAGCCTCATCAGTAGAGAGAGACAGACCGTCAGAAACCATGTTTCAGCCTCATCAGTAGAGAGAGACAGACCGTCAGAGACCATGTTTCAGCCTCATCAGTAGAGAGAGACAGACCGTCAGAGACCATGTTTCAGCCTCATCAGTAGAGAGAGAGAGACAGACCGTCAGAGACCATGTTTCAGCCTCATCAGTAGAGAGAGAGAGAGAGAGAGAGAGAGAGAGCGAGACCGTCAGAGACCATGTTTCAGCCTCATCAGTAGAGAGAGAGAGACAGACCGTCAGAGACCATGTTTCAGCCTCATCAGTAGAGAGAGAGAGAGAGACCGTCAGAGACCATGTTTCAGCCTCATCAGTAGAGACGGAGAACGGCAGAGACCATGTTTCAGCCTCATCAGTAGAGAGAGAGAGACCGTCAGAGACCATGTTTCAGCCTTATCAGTAGAGAGACAGACCGTCAGAGACCATGTTTCAGCCTCATCAGTAGAGAGAGAGAGAGACCGTCAGAGACCATGTTTCAGCCTCATCAGTAGAGAGAGAGAGACCGTCAGAGACCATGTTTCAGCCTCATCAGTAGAGAGAGAGACCGTCAGAGACCATGTTTCAGCCTCATCAGTAGAGAGAGAGACCGTCAGAGACCATGTTTCAGCCTCATCAGTAGAGAGAGAGACCGTCAGAGACCATGTTTCAGCCTCATCAGTAGAGAGAGACCGTCAGAGACCATGTTTCAGCCTCATCAGTAGAGAGAGAGACCGTCAGAGACCATGTTTCAGCCTCATCAGTAGAGAGCGAGACAGACCGTCAGAGACCATATTTCTCTACCTAATTCTCTTCACTCCCCCCTTAATATATTATCCCCCCCTCTCTCTCCCCCAGGGTGTTCTCGGCCTACATCAAGGAGGTAGAGGAGAAGCCCGGACCCACAGTGTGGGGGTCTAAGATGCCCTTTGGAGAGGTGCTGTTTGAGTCCGGGCCCTCAGGGGTGTCTGGGGGGGCTGGAGATGGGGCAGGAGGGGGATGGGTCCACGGGGTCTGTTTCTCCCACAGTGGGAACCGCCTTGCCTGGACGTCACATGACTCGACTGTGGCGATCGCAGAGGGAGGCAAGACCAGCACGTAAGGAGAGAGAACACTGATCTATGTTTATTCTGGTATCAGCAGTCGGATCTCTCTGTGTGTATTCTGGTATCAGCAGTCTGATCTCTCTGTGTGTATTCTAGGATCAGCAGTCTGATCTCTCTGTGTGTATTCTAGGATCAGTAATCTGATCTCTCTGTGTTTTCTAGGATCAGTAGTCTGATCTCTCTCTGTGTGCATTCTAGGATCAGCAGTCTGAGCTCTGAGACCCTTCCTCTGCTGTGTGTCAGCTTTATCACTGAGAACAGCCTGGTGGCCGCTGTGAGTACACACACACACACACACACACACCCCCACACACACACACACACACACACACACACACACACACCCTCTCTCTCTCCTGTGTCTGTCTCACTGTGTCTCTCTCTCTCCTGTGTCTGTCTCACCGTTTGTCTCTCCTCTCTCTCCTGTGTCTGTCTCACTGTGTGTCTCTCCTCTCTCTCTCCTGTGTCTGTCTCACTGTGTATCTCTCTCTCCTGTGTCTGTCTCACTGTGTGTCTCTCCTCTCTCTCCTGTGTCTGTCTCACTGTGTGTCTCTCCTCTCTCTCCTGTGTCTGTCTCACTGTGTGTCTCTCCTCTCTCTCCTGTGTCTGTCTCACTGTGTGTCTCTCTCTCCTGTGTCTGTCTCACTGTGTGTCTCTCTCTCCTGTGTCTGTCTCACTGTGTGTCTCCTCTCTCTCCTGTGTCTGTCTCACTGTGTGCCTCTCCTCTCTCTCCTGTGTCTGTCTCACTGTGTGTCTCTCCTCTCTCTCCTGTGTCTGTCTCACTGTGTGTCTCTCCTCTCTCTCCTGTGTCTGTCTCACTGTGTGTCTCTCTCTCCTGTGTCTGTCTCACTGTGTGTCTCTCTCTCCTGTGTCTGTCTCACTGTGTCTCTCTCTCTCCTCTCTCTCCTGTGTCTGTCTCACTGTGTGTCTCTCTCTCTCCTCTCTCTCCTGTGTCTGTCTCACTGTGTGTCTCTCTCCTCTCTCCTGTGTCTGTCTCACTGTGTGTCTCTCTCTCCTGTGTCTGTCTCACTGTGTGTCCCTCTCTCTCCTCTCTCTCCTGTGTCTGTCTCACTGTGTCTCTCCTCTCTCTCCTGTGTCTGTCTCACTGTGTGTCTCCTGTGTCTGTCTCACTGTGTGTCTCCTCTCTCTCCTGTGTCTGTCTCACTGTGTCTCCTCTCTCTCCTGTGTCTGTCTCACTGTGTCTCTCTCTCCTGTGTCTGTCTCACTGTGTCTCTCTCTCCTGTGTCTGTCTCACTGTGTGTCTCTCCTCTCTCTCCTGTGTCTGTCTCACTGTGTGTCTCTCTCTCCTGTGTCTGTCTCACTGTGTGTCTCTCCTCTCTCTCCTGTGTCTGTCTCACTGTGTGTCTCTCCTCTCTCTCCTGTGTCTGTCTCACTGTGTGTCTCTCTCTCCTGTGTCTGTCTCACTGTGTGTCTCTCTCTCCTGTGTCTGTCTCACTGTGTGTCTCCTGTGTCTGTCTCACTGTGTGTCTCCTCTCTCTCCTGTGTCTGTCTCACTGTGTCTCTCTCTCCTGTGTCTGTCTCACTGTGTGTCTCTCCTCTCTCTCCTGTGTCTGTCTCACTGTGTGTCTCTCTCTCCTGTGTCTGTCTCACTGTGTGTCTCTCCTCTCTCTCCTCTCTCTCCTGTGTCTGTCTCACTGTGTCTCTCTCCTCTCTAGGGTCATGACTGCTACCCGGTACTGTTTGTGTATGACGGTACTAAGGGCTCAGTAACGTTCGGAGGGAAGCTGGACGTTCCCAAGCAGACGTCTCAGAGAGGGATCAGCGCCAGGGAACGCTTCCAGAACCTGGACCGCCGAGCCACCTCGTCTGAGACCACCGAGCAGGGCCTGGAGAGTCTGCACAAGAACAGCATCAGGTGGGGGTGTATCTGTGTATTTCTGGGGTCGTAATGACTAAATGTGTGTGTGTGTGTGTGTGTGTGTCTGGGTTCATAATGACTGTGTATTTCTGGAGTCGTAATGACTGTGTCTGTGTATTTCTGGGGTTGTAATGACTGTGTCTGTGTGTATTTCTGGGGTCGTAATGACTGTGTCTGTGTGTATTTCTGGGGTCGTAATGACTGTCTGTGTGTATTTCTGGGGTCGTAATGACTGTGTCTGTGTGTATTTCTGGGGTCGTAATGACTGTGTCTGTGTGTATTTCTGGGGTCGTAATGACTGTCTGTGTGTATTTCTGGGGTCGTATTGACTGTGTCTGTGTGTATTTCTGGGGTCGTAATGACTGTGTCTGTGTGTATTTCTGGGGTCGTAATGACTGTGTATTTCTGGGGTCGTAATGACTGTGTATTTCTGGGGTCGTAATGACTGTGTATTTCTGGGGTCGTAATGACTGTGTATTTCTGGGGTCGTAATGACTGTGTATTTCTGGGGTCGTAATGACTGTGTATTTCTGGGGTCGTAATGACTGTGTATTTCTGGGGTCGTAATGACTGTGTATTTCTGGGGTCGTAATGACTGTGTATTTCTGGGGTCGTAATGACTGTGTATTTCTGGGGTCGTAATGACTGTATTTCTGGGGTCGTAATGACTGTGTATTTCTGGGGTCGTAATGACTGTGTGCTAACTGTCTCTTTCTATTTCAGTCAGATCTCTGTGCTGGAGGGAGGGAAGAGTAAATGTTCCACGTTCTGTACCACTGGGATGGACGGAGGAATGGTCACATGGGACGTCAAGGTACACACACACACTACACACACACACTACACACACACACAGTCTGACACGTTACTGTACCACTGGGATGGACGGAGGAATGGTCACATGGGACGTCAAGGTACACACACACACTACACACACACACTACACACACACACAGTCTGACACGTTACTGTACCACTGGGATGGACGGAGGAATGGTCACATGGGACGTCAAGGTACACACACTACACACTACACTACACACACACACAGTCTGACACGTTACTGTACCACTGGGATGGACGGAGGAATGGTCACATGGGACGTCAAGGTACACACACACACTACACACACACACAGTCTGACACGTTACTGTACCACTGGGATGGACGGAGGAATGGTCACATGGGACGTCAAGGTACACACACTACACGCTACACTACACACACACACAGTCTGACACGTTACTGTACCACTGGGATGGACGGAGGAATGGTCACATGGGACGTCAAGGTACACACACACACTACACACACACACAGTCTGACACGTTACTGTACCACTGGGATGGACGGAGGAATGGTCACATGGGACGTCAAGGTACACACACACACTACACACACACACAGTCTGACACGTTACTGTACCACTGGGATGGACGGAGGAATGGTCACATGGGACGTCAAGGTACACACACACACTACACACACACTACACACACACTACACACACACACTGTCTGACACGTTACTGTACCACTGGGATGGACGGAGGAATGGTCACATGGGACGTCAAGGTACACACACACACTACACACACACACACACAGTCTGACACGTTACTGTACCACTGGGATGGACGGAGGAATGGTCACATGGGACGTCAAGGTACACACACACTACACACACACTACACACACACACAGTCTGACACGTTTCTGTACCACTGGGATGGACGGAGGAATGGTCACATGGGACGTCAAGGTACACACACACACTACACACACTACACACACACACAGTCTGACACGTTACTGTACCACTGGGATGGACGGAGGAATGGTCACATGGGACGTCAAGGTACACACACACACTACACACACACACAGTCTGACACGTTACTGTACCACTGGGATGGACGGAGGAATGGTCACATGGGACGTCAAGGTACACACACACACTACACACACACTACACACACACACAGTCTGACACGTTACTGTACCACTGGGATGGACGGAGGAATGGTCACATGGGACGTCAAGGTACACACACACACACACTACACTACACACACACAGTCTGACACGTTACTGTAGTTGTGCCTTGTCACCGTCGTCATGACTTCTGGAATAGTTGTGCAGTGAAGAGACGATGTCTAAATATCATCTACTACTGTTCCCAGAGTCTGGAGTCTGCCCTGAAGGATCTCAAGATCCTCTTCTTCTGTTCCCAGAGTCTGGAGTCTGCCCTGAAGGATCTCGAGATAGTCTGATACCATGATCCTCTTCTTCTGTTCCCAGAGTCTGGAGTCTGCCCTGAAGGATCTCAAGATAGTCTGATACCAGCCGACCAGCCGACCAGCCGGGATATGAAGAAATCTCACCTCTTTGCCTTTCTGCTTCTCTGCGTCTGTCTGTCTCAGCTGCTGCTGGAGACATCTCCTTTCTGTCTGTCTCTGTTGAGCATCTGCTCGAAGCACGGCAGCCATGACAACGACGTCTGCATTCCACATGGCACCCTGTTCTTTTTATATAGGTAGACCAGGACCCATAGGACACCATTTGAGACACATCTTGTTTGTTTTTGTTCTATCTTCTTATCATCTTTGTTTTAGAATCCAGAATCCAGGAAATGCTTCAGGTGTTCTGTTCTGTTCCGTCAGGTGTTCTGTTCCGTCAGGTGTTCTGTTCTGTCAGGTGTTCTGTTCCGTCAGGTGTTCTGTTCTGTTCCGTCAGGTGTTCTGTTCCGTCAGGTGTTCTGTTCCGTCAGGTGTTCTGTTCTGTCAGGTGTTCTGTTCTGTCAGGTGTTCTGTTCTGTCAGGTGTTCCGTCAGGTGTTCTGTTCTGTCAGGTGTTCTGTTCTGTCAGGTGTTCCGTCAGGTGTTCTGTTCCGTCAGGTGTTCTGTTCTGTCAGGTGTTCTGTTCCGTCAGGTGTTCTGTTCTGTCAGGTGTTCTGTTCCGTCAGGTGTTCTGTTCTGTCAGGTGTTCTGTCAGGTGTTCTGTTCTGTCAGGTGTTCTGTTCTGTCAGGTGTTCTGTTCTGTCAGGTGTTCTGTTCTGTCAGGTGTTCTGTTCTGTCAGGTGTTCTATACTGATAGTTGTACCTGGACATACAGCTGTGTTCTTAAGATTCACTTTGGCTTCTGGAATTAGTTTACTTGGATTTTAGTTTTGATGTTCACACATTAATTTGTTGGATTTACAGCACAGGACCAAGAAAAAAATTATATCTAAACTTGAGATTTTTCACTTCAAATAAAAAAATTAAAAGTAAAAATAAAATTGAATGGACTAATAACCCTTAGATGACAGGTTTTGATACTGACAGGTTTTGATACTGCAGTCAGTGCAGTAAGTGCAGTCGATGGTATTTTGGACGTAGTAATTTCAGAATAACTGCAGTTAGACTGCTCTCTGACCGCCATCTTTTTTTCGTAACGGGAAATGATTCTGAATTGTAATTAATTTGGTTGGAGGCAGGTGATTAGTTTACTGTGTTGATGTATTATATCTGTGGTAAGTTGCAGGTGCCTACAGGGTTAAAAAACAAAACAAAAAGCCATTCAGCCAGTTTTGAAAAGTGGAAACAGGACATTCTGCTCCGATGAACTCCGTTATCAAGTGTCGATATATTAGAGCGCAACTGTTCGCTAAAGGACTTATTATAGTAGGACGCGTCAGAGTGGAAGGCTACAGCAGGTATATAATCATGAAGAAAGCCAAGCAGCGGTACCTGTTAAATGCTTATGCTGGTCATAATATGCATTTTAATAAATGATTTACTATCATAGACGGTGTGTGTGTCTGTCCAAGTGTTTGATAAGACTGATCTGACGTCAACTAGTAACTGTTATGAAAATGTGTCCGAGTTTCAGACCGCAGTTTTTATATAAACTTTTCACGTAGATCATTCAGACACTTAAATTCAGAGCTGTTGTGTTCAGGTGTCGGACTCGCGCCATCTAGCGGCCACATTCAGTACGTAGATAAAACCAAAAGTCTTGGTTGTAGATGTTGGGTTCAAGCTTTGCTGGACGCGTTTTTATGTTAAATATTACGACACATGATGATGTTGACAGAAATTCCCACTTGCTGCTGTAGCCGTTTTGTTCTAGAAAATAAAGAGAAAGAACCAACTATTCTCCAACCCGGTATCTCTGGTCGCTTAAAACATCATCATGACTTGGGTGCAGATTGAACCGTTACCGAATCCGGTAAAAAAAATATATATTAATAATAATAATAATGGGAAAAAAATAGTAAAAAAATAGTTAAAATATATATATATTAAATATATATTTTAAATATATATATTTTTTTTTTCTTCCGCGACGCAGGAAGACTGTTTTCCCTAGAAACCGTTTACATCGTTCGCACTTCCGGGTGTTGCCTGCTATGAATCACGCGCATTATCGTCGCTGCAGCACCTTCGGCATCCCGCATACTCACCAGTCGGTGATCACCAGCAGCATCAGGTTTAGATGTCTTTTAGATATCTAGTAGCAACACACCGCTGGAATCAAGACGGTCGAGGAAAAAGCGCTGCTGAAACACACAACTCTGAAGACATATTTTTTATCGTTACACCCACGTCTCTCTACTGTTGCTTTTTTCCCCCCTTCACATTTTAAATGAATCTTGTAAGGTATGTCGTTTTGGGTTTTTATAAATTGCACCTAAATGTGTAAACATCGCGACTCCCAGTTAATAGACGTTGTATCAACGTTTAGAATGTGTTGGTTTGATAAGCCGAACAGACCGATATCGCCCAATAACCAGCGGTGATGTTTCTAACCTATTTGGGACTCCCTGTGACTGCTGTCCTGAATTAGTTGGGTTTTATGTAACGCTATTATTAGGTACAATAGTGTAACGACCCTGGGTTTATAAGCGCGGATATCGAGGCTGCCGCTGGAGCTTTTGCCGATAGCGATAGCGCCCTGGACTTCGGGCTAGAAGGTCGAGGGTTCGAGTCCTGCTCCCCGCCGTTTCATTACAATATGATATGATAATAATACAATGATCATACACTGTTGGAATGATTGAATGTCTGAGTTGGGTCTACGTCGCTCGGGAGCTGATCTGTTTTACAGTAGAATAACGAATACCGATTATGGTCCTTATCGATAATACCGGACCCCCTCTACTGCCACGCCGGAACCCGAAAGGACCGCGCAGGGACGTGTGACTTCTACTACTCTATTTTATATCAGTTTCCTTGTATAGGCTGCACTACCATGGCTAAGTTGTTTCCATGAGTTTCTGATTTAAAGTAGTTATATCATCAGATGACAACATCAGACTGATGCATTTACACCAGTTGAATTTTCCTAGGGGGGGGGGGGGTGCTTACCCCAGTTTTGTCAGTAAGCAGGGTGGTTGTGTACATCTGACTATTGGTGGAGTGGATAGTTCAATCAATGTTAGCCTAGGTCGCTGTGTGTGTGTGTGTGTGTGTGTGTGTGTGTGTGTGTGTGTGTGTGTGTGTGTGTGTGTGTGTGTGTGTGTGTGTGGTGTGGTGTGTGTGTGAAACGGTGAGAGGAGATGACAGATAGGTAGTTGTATTGTTACTGGCTTGCTGTACGACTACACCACTTTGTCTTGAAGCAGACAGGTCTGGACACACTGACTACAGACAGACAGACAGGCAGACAGGTCTGGACACACTGACTACAGACAGACAGACAGGTCTGGACACACTGACCACAGACAGACAGGTCTGGACACACTGACTACAGACAGACAGGTCTGGACACACTGACTACAGACAGACAGGTCTGGACACACTGACTACAGACAGACAGGTCTGGACACACTGACTACAGACAGACAGGTCTGGACACACTGACTACAGACAGACAGGTCTGGACACACTGACCACAGACAGACAGGTCTGGACACACTGACCACAGACAGACAGGTCTGGACACACTGACTACAGACAGACAGGTCTGGACACACTGACTACAGACAGACAGACAGGTCTGGACACACTGACTACAAACAGACAGACAGGTCTGGACACACTGACTACAAACAGGCAGACAGGTCTGGACACACTGACTACAGACAGGCAGACAGGTCTGGACACACTGACTACAGACAGGCAGACAGGTCTGGACACACTGACTACAGACAGACAGGTCTGGACACACTGACTACAGACAGACAGACAGGTCTGGGCACACTGACTACAGACAGACAGACAGGTCTGGACACACTGACTACAGACAGACAGGTCTGGACACACTGACTACAGACAGGTCTGGACACACTGACTACATACAGACAGACAGGTCTGGACACACTGACTACAGACAGACAGACAGGTCTAGGCACACTGACTACAGACAGGCAGACAGGACACTGCAGTCAGAAAGAGTGTCACACACAGAGTCTGGACTAGGGGTAGCCCTGCTGGGCTTTGGCTCTGTGATCTGTTGGTCTGGCCTGGCTATGTGTGTGTGTGTGTGTGGCCTGGGGCTCAGGTCATTAACAGACAGCTTGATAACCTAATTAACAGAACTGCCAGCTGTCTGTATAGGGAGGGATGGATGGAGGAGGGAGGGATGGATGGAGGAGGGGGGGATTGATGGAGGGAGGGATGGATGGAGGAGGGAGGGATGGATGGAGGGAGGGATTGATGGAGGGGAGGGAGGGATGTGGGGAGGGATGGAAAGAGGGGGTAGAGCGAGATGAAAAGAGAGAGGGTAGAGAGAGGTGGAAAGACAGAGAGAGGGTAGAGATGGAGAGAAAGAGGTAGAAAGAGAGGGTAGAGATGGAGAGAAAGAGGTGGAAAGAGAGAGAGAGGGTAGAGATGGAGAGAGAGAGGTGGAAAGAAAGAGAGAGGGAGAGAGAGAGGTGGAAAGAAAGAGAGAGGTGGAAAAAGAGAGAGAGGGTAGAGATGGAGAGAGAGAGGTGGAAAGAGAGAGAGAGGGTAGAGATGGAGAGAGAGAGGTGGAAAGAGAGAGAGGGTAGAGATGGAGAGAGAGGTGAAAAGAGAGAGAGGGTAGAGATGGAGAGAGAGAGAGGGGTAGAAATGGAAAGAGAGAGCGATTCAGGCCAGTTGCTGTGTGTTTAGAGACTGGAGAGAGACAACCTCAACCTACTTTATAGTGTTTAGAGACTAGAGAGAGACAACCTCAATCTACTTTATAGTGTTTAGAGAGAGACAACCTCAACCTACTTTATAGTGTTTAGAGACTAGAGAGGGACAACCTCAACCTATTGTATAGTGTTTAGAGACTGGAGAGAGACAACCTCAACCGACTTTATAGGGACGAGGGTGATGTTGCTGTACCTAGGGGAAGCTGATCCCAGGTCTGTACCTAGGGGAAGCTGATCCTAGGTCTGTTCCTAGGGGAAGCTGATCCTAGGGGAAGCTGATCCTAGGTCTGTACCTAGGGGATGCTGATCCCAGGTCTGTACCTAGGGGAAGCTGATCCTAGGTCTGTACCTAGGGGATGCTGATCCTAGGTCTGATCCTAGGGGATGCTGATCCTAGGTCTGTACCTAGGGGATGCTGATCCTAGGTCTGTACCTAGGTCTGTACCTAGGGGAAGCTGATCCTAGGTCTGTACCTAGGGGAAGCTGATCCTAGGTCTGTACCTAGGGGATGCTGATCCTAGGTCTGATCCTAGGGGATGCTGATCCTAGTTCTGTACCTAGGGGATGCTGATCCTAAGTCTGTACCTAGGTCTGTACCTAGGGGAAGCTGATCCCAGGTCTGTACCTAGGGGATGCTGATCCTAGGTCTGTACCTAGGGGAAACTGATCCCAGGTCTGTACCTAGGGGATGCTGATCCTAGGTCTGATCCTAGGGGATGCTGATTCTAGGTCTGTACCTAGGGGATGCTGATCCTAGGTCTGTACCTAGGGGATGCTGATCCTAGGTCTGTACCTAGGGGATGCTGATCCTAGGTCTGTACCTAGGGGATGCTTATCCCAGGTCTGTACCTAGGGGATGCTGATCCTAGGTCTGATCCTAGGGGATGCTGATTCTAGGTCTGTACCTAGGGGAAGCTGATCCCAGGTCTGTACCTAGGGGATGCTGATCCTAGGTCTGTACCTAGGTCTGTACCTAGGGGAAGCTGATCCTAGGTCTGTACCTAGGGGATGCTGATCCTAGGTCTGATCCTAGGGGATGCTGATTCTAGGTCTGTACCTAGGGGAAGCTGATCCCAGGTCTGTACCTAGGGGAAGCTGAGAAGGAGACGGGGATGGAGGGAGAGGGTGATGGATCTGGGAGTGAGGAGATGGGGATGGAGGGAGAGGGTGATGGATCTGGGAGTGAGGAGATGGGGATGGAGGGAGAGGGTGATGGATCTGGGAGTGAGGATAAGGAGACGGGATGGAGGGAGAGGAGAGATGGATCTGGGAGTGAGGAGACGGGGATGGAGGGAGAGGAGAGATGGATCTGGGAGTGAGGGGATGGAGGGAGAGGGTGATGGATCTGGGAGTGAGGAGAAGGGGATAGAGGGTGATGGATCTGGGAGTGAGGAGAAGATGGAAGAAAAGAGCGAAGAGGAGGGTTTCGGGGGTTTCCATGGCTACAGTGACATCACCACACTACAGCTACTTCGTGTGTGAGAGAGACAGACCTCTTATTTCTGCCTCAGTCGATCCATGGTTATTTGCAGTTGCCAGGCAACTGTAGTCATGGCAAAAAGCACGTTTCTGAGAGAGAGAGATTCCAGAACTCTGAAAGAACATCTCTGATTGCCATCAATCAGACAAAACAAACACAGACTGATGGAGGGAGGTGGAGAGAGAGAACAAACAGACTGATGGAGGGAGGTGGAGAGAGAGAACAAACAGACTGATGGAGGGAGGTGGAGAGAGAGAACAAACAGACTGATGGAGGTAGAGAGAGAGAACAAACAGACTGATGGAGGTAGAGAGAGAGAACAAACAGACTGATGGAGGTAGAGAGAGAGAACAAACAGACTGATGGAGGGAGGTAGAGAGAGAGAACAAACAGACTGATGGAGGGAGGTGGAGAGAGAGAACAGACAGACTGATGGAGGTGGAGAGAGAGAACAAACAGACTGATGGAGGGAGGTGGAGAGAGAGAACAGACAGACTGATGGAGGTGGAGAGAGAGAACAAACAGACTGATGGAGGGAGGTGGAGAGAGAGAACAAACAGACTGATGGAGAGAGGTAGAGAGAGAGAACAAACAGACTGATGGAGGTGGAGAGAGAGAACAAACAGACTGATGGAGGTGGAGAGAGAGAACAAACAGACTGATGGAGGGAGGTGGAGAGAGAGAACAAACAGACTGATGGAGGGAGGTGGAGAGAGAGAACAAACAGACTGATGGAGGGAGGTGGAGAGAGAGAACAAACAGACTGATGGAGGGAGGTGGAGAGAGCGAACAAACAGACTGATGGAGGGAGGTGGAGAGAGAGAACAAACAGACTGATGGAGGGAGGTGGAGAGAGAGAACAAACAGACTGATGGAGGGAGGTGGAGAGAGAGAACAAACAGACTGATGGAGGTGGAGAGAGAGAACAAACAGACTGATGGAGGTGGAGAGAGAGAAACAGACTGATGGAGGTGGAGAGAGAGAACAAACAGACTGATGGAGGGAGGTGGAGAGAGAGAACAAACAGACTGATGGAGGGAGGTGGAGAGAGAGAACAAACAGACTGATGGAGGGAGGTGGAGAGAGAGAACAAACAGACTGATGGAGGGAGGTGGAGAGAGAGAACAAACAGACTGATGAGGGAGGTGGAGAGAGAGAACAAACAGACTGATGGAGGTGGAGAGAGGGAACAAACAGACTGATGGAGGGAGGTAGAGAGAGAACAAACAGACTGATGGAGGGAGGTGGAGAGAGAGAACAAACAGACTGATGGAGGTGGAGAGAGAGAACAAACAGACTGATGGAGGGAGGTGGAGAGAGAGAACAAACAGACTGATGGAGGGAGGTGGAGAGAGAGAACAAACAGACTGATGGAGGGAGGTGGAGAGAGAGAACAAACAGACTGATGGAGGGAGGTGGAGAGAGAGAACAAACAGACTGATGGAGGTAGAGAGAGAGAACAAACAGACTGATGGAGGGAGGTGGAGAGAGAGAACAAACAGACTGATGGAGGGAGGTGGAGAGAGAGAACAAACAGACTGATGGAGGGAGGTGGAGAGAGAGAACAAACAGACTGATGGAGGTAGAGAGAGAGAACAAACAGACTGATGGAGGGAGGTGGAGAGAGAGAACAAACAGACTGATGGAGGTAGAGAGAGAGAACAAACAGACTGATGGAGGGAGGTGGAGAGAGAGAACAAACAGACTGGTGGAGCGAGAGAAAATGAGGGTGGGAGAGAGGGGATGAATAGAGAGGGAGAGGGGCAGTATCATTTAATAATATAGTGTCAGTAATGTTACATGAATGAGTAGTATCATTTAATAATATAGTGTCAGTAATGTTACATGAATGAGTAGTATCATTTAATAATATAGAGTCAGTGATGTTACTATATGAATGAGTAGTATCATTTAATAATATAGAGTCAGTGATGTTACTATATGAATGGCTGACTGGCTGACTGTCTGATTGGCTGACTGTCTGACTGTCAGAGCGCTGACTGTCTGATTGGCTGACTGTCTGATTGGCTGACTGTCTGATTGGCTGATTGGCTGACTGTCAGAACGCTGATTGTCTGACTGTCTGATTGTCTGACTGTCTGATTGGCTGACTGTCTGACTGTCTGATTGGCTGACTGTCTGATTGTCTGACTGTCTGATTGGCTGACTGTCTGATTGGCTGACTGGCTGACTGTCTGATTGGCTGACTGTCTGATTGGCTGATTGGCTGACTGTCTGATTGGCTGATTGTCAGACCGCTGATTGTTCTGTTTGTTGTCTGTTCTGAATTCCAGATTTATGAATAACAGAGTTCCGTCCAATAAGAGGTATCAACCCACAGACTATGAACATGCTGCAAACTGTGCTACACACGCGGTGAGACACACACACACACACACACACACACACACACACACACAGAGGTATCAACCCACAGACTATGAACATGCTGCAAACTGTGCTACACACGCGGTGAGACACACACACA
>NW_022265862.1:182158-222158 GCF_002021735.2 Oncorhynchus kisutch | reverse complement strand
TATGTTTGGGTGGTCCTGGGAGTTGAACCAACAGAGGACCACTGTGTTATGTTTGGGTGGTCCTGGGAGTTGAACCAACAGAGGACCACTGTGTTATGTTTGGGTGGTCCTGGGAGTTGAACCAACAGAGGACCACGGTGTTATGTTTGGGTGGTCCTGGGAGTTGAACCAACAGAGGACCACCATGTTATGTTTTGGTGGTCCTGGGAGTTGAACCAACAGAGGACCACCATGTTATGTTTGGATGGTCCTGGGAGTTGAACCAACTGAGGACCACTGTGTTATGTTTGGATGGTCCTGGGAGTTGAACCAACTGAGGACCACCGTGTTATGTTTGGATGGTCCTGGGAGTTGAACCAACTGAGGACCACCATGTTATGTTTGGATGGTCCTGGGAGTTGAACCAACAGAGGACCACCATGTTATGTGTGGGTGGTCCTGGGAGTTGAACCAACAGAGGACCACTGTGTGATGTTTGGATGGTCCTGGGAGTTGAACCAACTGAGGACCACTGTGTTATGTGTGGGTGGTCCTGGGAGTTGAACCAACAGAGGACCACTGTGTGATGTTTGGATGGTCCTGGGAGTTGAACCAACAGAGGACCACCATGTTATGTGTGGGTGGTCCTGGGAGTTGAACCAACTGAGGACCACCATGTTATGTGTGGGTGGTCCTGGGAGTTGAACCAACTGAGGACCACCATGTTATGTTTGGGTGGTCCTGGGAGTTGAACCAACAGAGGACCACCATGTTATGTGTGGATGGTCCTGGGAGTTGAACCAACAGAGGACCACCATGTTATGTTTGGGTGGTCCTGGGAGTTGAACCAACAGAGGACCACTGTGTGATGTTTGGATGGTCCTGGGAGTTGAACCAACAGAGGACCACCATGTTATGTTTGGGTGGTCCTGGGAGTTGAACCAACAGAGGACCACCATGTTATGTTTGGATGGTCCTGGGAGTTGAACCAACAGAGGACCACCATGTTATGTGTGGATGGTCCTGGGAGTTGAACCAACAGAGGACCACTGTGTTATGTGTGGATGGTCCTGGGAGTTGAACCAACAGAGGACCACCATGTTATGTGTGGATGGTCCTGGGAGTTGAACCAACAGAGGACCACCATGTTATGTGTGGGTGGTCCTGGGAGTTGAACCAACACTGTGTTATGTGTGGATGGTCCTGGGAGTTGAACCAACAGAGGACCACCATGTTATGTTTGGGTGGTCCTGGGAGTTGAACCAACACTGTGTTATGTGTGGATGGTCCTGGGAGTTGAACCAACAGAGGACCACCATGTTATGTTTGGATGGTCCTGGGAGTTGAACCAACAGAGGACCACCATGTTATGTGTGGATGGTCCTGGGAGTTGAACCAACAGAGGACCACTGTGTTATGTGTGGATGGTCCTGGGAGTTGAACCAACAGAGGACCACCATGTTATGTGTGGATGGTCCTGGGAGTTGAACCAACAGAGGACCACCATGTTATGTTTGGATGGTCCTGGGAGTTGAACCAACTGAGGACCACCATGTTATGTTTGGATGGTCCTGGGAGTTGAACCAACACCATGTTATGTTTGGATGGTCCTGGGAGTTGAACCAACTGAGGACCACCATGTTATGTTTGGATGGTCCTGGGAGTTGAACCAACTGAGGACCACCATGTTATGTTTGGATGGTCCTGGGAGTTGAACCAACACCATGTTATGTTTGGATGGTCCTGGGAGTTGAACCAACTGAGGACCACCATGTTATGTTTGGGTGGTCCTGGGAGTTGAACCAACAGAGGACCACCATGTTATGTTTGGATGGTCCTGGGAGTTGAACCAACAGAGGACCACTGTGTTATGTTTGGATGGTCCTGGGAGTTGAACCAACAGAGGACCACCATGTTATGTTTGGATGGTCCTGGGAGTTGAACCAACAGAGGACCACCATGTTATGTTTGGGTGGTCCTGGGAGTTGAACCAACAGAGGACCACCATGTTATGTTTGGATGGTCCTGGGAGTTGAACCAACAGAGGACCACCATGTTATGTGTGGATGGTCCTGGGAGTTGAACCAACAGAGGACCACTGTGTTATGTGTGGATGGTCCTGGGAGTTGAACCAACAGAGGACCACCATGTTATGTGTGGATGGTCCTGGGAGTTGAACCAACAGAGGACCACCATGTTATGTGTGGGTGGTCCTGGGAGTTGAACCAACACTGTGTTATGTGTGGATGGTCCTGGGAGTTGAACCAACAGAGGACCACCATGTTATGTTTGGGTGGTCCTGGGAGTTGAACCAACACTGTGTTATGTGTGGATGGTCCTGGGAGTTGAACCAACAGAGGACCACCATGTTATGTTTGGATGGTCCTGGGAGTTGAACCAACAGAGGACCACCATGTTATGTGTGGATGGTCCTGGGAGTTGAACCAACAGAGGACCACTGTGTTATGTGTGGATGGTCCTGGGAGTTGAACCAACAGAGGACCACCATGTTATGTGTGGATGGTCCTGGGAGTTGAACCAACAGAGGACCACCATGTTATGTGTGGATGGTCCTGGGAGTTGAACCAACAGAGGACCACTGTGTTATGTTTGGGTGGTCCTGGGAGTTGAACCAACAGAGGACCACTGTGTTATGTTTGGGTGGTCCTGGGAGTTGAACCAACAGAGGACCACTGTGTTATGTTTGGGTGGTCCTGGGAGTTGAACCAACAGAGGACCACTGTGTTATGTTTGGGTGGTCCTGGGAGTTGAACCAACAGAGGACCACTGTGTTATGTTTGGGTGGTCCTGGGAGTTGAACCAACAGAGGACCACTGTGTTATGTTTGGGTGGTACTGGGAGTTGAACCAACAGAGGACCACTGTGTTATGTTTGGGTGGTCCTGGGAGTTGAACCAACAGAGGACCACTGTGTTATGTTTGGGTGGTCCTGGGAGTTGAACCAACAGAGGACCACTGTGTTATGTTTGGGTCATCCTGGGAGTTGAACCAACAGAGGACCACTGTGTTATGTTTGGGTGGTCCTGGGAGTTGAACCAACAGAGGACCACTGTGTTATGTTTGGGTGGTCCTGGGAGTTGAACCAACAGAGGACCACTGTGTTATGTTTGGGTGGTCCTGGGAGTTGAACCAACAGAGGACCACTGTGTTATGTTTGGGTGGTCCTGGGAGTTGAACCAACAGAGGACCACTGTGTTATGTTTGGGTGGTCCTGGGAGTTGAACCAACAGAGGACCACGGTGTTATGTTTGGGTGGTCCTGGGAGTTGAACCAACAGAGGACCACCATGTTATGTTTTGGTGGTCCTGGGAGTTGAACCAACAGAGGACCACCATGTTATGTTTGGATGGTCCTGGGAGTTGAACCAACTGAGGACCACTGTGTTATGTTTGGATGGTCCTGGGAGTTGAACCAACTGAGGACCACCGTGTTATGTTTGGATGGTCCTGGGAGTTGAACCAACTGAGGACCACCATGTTATGTTTGGATGGTCCTGGGAGTTGAACCAACAGAGGACCACCATGTTATGTGTGGGTGGTCCTGGGAGTTGAACCAACAGAGGACCACTGTGTGATGTTTGGATGGTCCTGGGAGTTGAACCAACTGAGGACCACTGTGTTATGTGTGGGTGGTCCTGGGAGTTGAACCAACAGAGGACCACTGTGTGATGTTTGGATGGTCCTGGGAGTTGAACCAACAGAGGACCACCATGTTATGTGTGGGTGGTCCTGGGAGTTGAACCAACTGAGGACCACCATGTTATGTGTGGGTGGTCCTGGGAGTTGAACCAACTGAGGACCACCATGTTATGTTTGGGTGGTCCTGGGAGTTGAACCAACAGAGGACCACCATGTTATGTGTGGATGGTCCTGGGAGTTGAACCAACAGAGGACCACCATGTTATGTTTGGGTGGTCCTGGGAGTTGAACCAACAGAGGACCACTGTGTGATGTTTGGATGGTCCTGGGAGTTGAACCAACAGAGGACCACCATGTTATGTTTGGGTGGTCCTGGGAGTTGAACCAACAGAGGACCACCATGTTATGTTTGGATGGTCCTGGGAGTTGAACCAACAGAGGACCACCATGTTATGTGTGGATGGTCCTGGGAGTTGAACCAACAGAGGACCACTGTGTTATGTGTGGATGGTCCTGGGAGTTGAACCAACAGAGGACCACCATGTTATGTGTGGATGGTCCTGGGAGTTGAACCAACAGAGGACCACCATGTTATGTGTGGGTGGTCCTGGGAGTTGAACCAACACTGTGTTATGTGTGGATGGTCCTGGGAGTTGAACCAACAGAGGACCACCATGTTATGTTTGGGTGGTCCTGGGAGTTGAACCAACACTGTGTTATGTGTGGATGGTCCTGGGAGTTGAACCAACAGAGGACCACCATGTTATGTTTGGATGGTCCTGGGAGTTGAACCAACAGAGGACCACCATGTTATGTGTGGATGGTCCTGGGAGTTGAACCAACAGAGGACCACTGTGTTATGTGTGGATGGTCCTGGGAGTTGAACCAACAGAGGACCACCATGTTATGTGTGGATGGTCCTGGGAGTTGAACCAACAGAGGACCACCATGTTATGTTTGGATGGTCCTGGGAGTTGAACCAACTGAGGACCACCATGTTATGTTTGGATGGTCCTGGGAGTTGAACCAACACCATGTTATGTTTGGATGGTCCTGGGAGTTGAACCAACTGAGGACCACCATGTTATGTTTGGATGGTCCTGGGAGTTGAACCAACTGAGGACCACCATGTTATGTTTGGATGGTCCTGGGAGTTGAACCAACACCATGTTATGTTTGGATGGTCCTGGGAGTTGAACCAACTGAGGACCACCATGTTATGTTTGGGTGGTCCTGGGAGTTGAACCAACAGAGGACCACCATGTTATGTTTGGATGGTCCTGGGAGTTGAACCAACAGAGGACCACTGTGTTATGTTTGGATGGTCCTGGGAGTTGAACCAACAGAGGACCACCATGTTATGTTTGGATGGTCCTGGGAGTTGAACCAACAGAGGACCACCATGTTATGTTTGGGTGGTCCTGGGAGTTGAACCAACAGAGGACCACCATGTTATGTTTGGATGGTCCTGGGAGTTGAACCAACAGAGGACCACCATGTTATGTGTGGATGGTCCTGGGAGTTGAACCAACAGAGGACCACTGTGTTATGTGTGGATGGTCCTGGGAGTTGAACCAACAGAGGACCACCATGTTATGTGTGGATGGTCCTGGGAGTTGAACCAACAGAGGACCACCATGTTATGTGTGGGTGGTCCTGGGAGTTGAACCAACACTGTGTTATGTGTGGATGGTCCTGGGAGTTGAACCAACAGAGGACCACCATGTTATGTTTGGGTGGTCCTGGGAGTTGAACCAACACTGTGTTATGTGTGGATGGTCCTGGGAGTTGAACCAACAGAGGACCACCATGTTATGTTTGGATGGTCCTGGGAGTTGAACCAACAGAGGACCACCATGTTATGTGTGGATGGTCCTGGGAGTTGAACCAACAGAGGACCACTGTGTTATGTGTGGATGGTCCTGGGAGTTGAACCAACAGAGGACCACCATGTTATGTGTGGATGGTCCTGGGAGTTGAACCAACAGAGGACCACCATGTTATGTGTGGGTGGTCCTGGGAGTTGAACCAACACTGTGTTATGTGTGGATGGTCCTGGGAGTTGAACCAACAGAGGACCACCATGTTATGTGTGGGTGGTCCTGGGAGTTGAACCAACACTGTGTTATGTGTGGATGGTCCTGGGAGTTGAACCAACAGAGGACCACCATGTTATGTTTGGATGGTCCTGGGAGTTGAACCAACAGAGGACCACCATGTTATGTTTGGGTGGTCCTGGGAGTTGAACCAACAGAGGACCACCATGTTATGTTTGGATGGTCCTGGGAGTTGAACCAACAGAGGACCACCATGTTATGTGTGGATGGTCCTGGGAGTTGAACCAACAGAGGACCACTGTGTTATGTGTGGATGGTCCTGGGAGTTGAACCAACAGAGGACCACCATGTTATGTGTGGATGGTCCTGGGAGTTGAACCAACAGAGGACCACCATGTTATGTGTGGGTGGTCCTGGGAGTTGAACCAACACTGTGTTATGTGTGGATGGTCCTGGGAGTTGAACCAACAGAGGACCACCATGTTATGTTTGGGTGGTCCTGGGAGTTGAACCAACACTGTGTTATGTGTGGATGGTCCTGGGAGTTGAACCAACAGAGGACCACCATGTTATGTTTGGATGGTCCTGGGAGTTGAACCAACAGAGGACCACCATGTTATGTGTGGATGGTCCTGGGAGTTGAACCAACAGAGGACCACTGTGTTATGTGTGGATGGTCCTGGGAGTTGAACCAACAGAGGACCACCATGTTATGTGTGGATGGTCCTGGGAGTTGAACCAACAGAGGACCACCATGTTATGTGTGGATGGTCCTGGGAGTTGAACCAACAGAGGACCACTGTGTTATGTTTGGGTGGTCCTGGGAGTTGAACCAACAGAGGACCACTGTGTTATGTTTGGGTGGTCCTGGGAGTTGAACCAACAGAGGACCACTGTGTTATGTTTGGGTGGTCCTGGGAGTTGAACCAACAGAGGACCACTGTGTTATGTTTGGGTGGTCCTGGGAGTTGAACCAACAGAGGACCACTGTGTTATGTTTGGGTGGTCCTGGGAGTTGAACCAACAGAGGACCACTGTGTTATGTTTGGGTGGTACTGGGAGTTGAACCAACAGAGGACCACTGTGTTATGTTTGGGTGGTCCTGGGAGTTGAACCAACAGAGGACCACTGTGTTATGTTTGGGTGGTCCTGGGAGTTGAACCAACAGAGGACCACTGTGTTATGTTTGGGTCATCCTGGGAGTTGAACCAACAGAGGACCACTGTGTTATGTTTGGGTGGTCCTGGGAGTTGAACCAACAGAGGACCACTGTGTTATGTTTGGGTGGTCCTGGGAGTTGAACCAACAGAGGACCACTGTGTTATGTTTGGGTGGTCCTGGGAGTTGAACCAACAGAGGACCACTGTGTTATGTTTGGGTGGTCCTGGGAGTTGAACCAACAGAGGACCACTGTGTTATGTTTGGGTGGTCCTGGGAGTTGAACCAACAGAGGACCACGGTGTTATGTTTGGGTGGTCCTGGGAGTTGAACCAACAGAGGACCACCATGTTATGTTTTGGTGGTCCTGGGAGTTGAACCAACAGAGGACCACCATGTTATGTTTGGATGGTCCTGGGAGTTGAACCAACTGAGGACCACTGTGTTATGTTTGGATGGTCCTGGGAGTTGAACCAACTGAGGACCACCGTGTTATGTTTGGATGGTCCTGGGAGTTGAACCAACTGAGGACCACCATGTTATGTTTGGATGGTCCTGGGAGTTGAACCAACAGAGGACCACCATGTTATGTGTGGGTGGTCCTGGGAGTTGAACCAACAGAGGACCACTGTGTGATGTTTGGATGGTCCTGGGAGTTGAACCAACTGAGGACCACTGTGTTATGTGTGGGTGGTCCTGGGAGTTGAACCAACAGAGGACCACTGTGTGATGTTTGGATGGTCCTGGGAGTTGAACCAACAGAGGACCACCATGTTATGTGTGGGTGGTCCTGGGAGTTGAACCAACTGAGGACCACCATGTTATGTGTGGGTGGTCCTGGGAGTTGAACCAACTGAGGACCACCATGTTATGTTTGGGTGGTCCTGGGAGTTGAACCAACAGAGGACCACCATGTTATGTGTGGATGGTCCTGGGAGTTGAACCAACAGAGGACCACCATGTTATGTTTGGGTGGTCCTGGGAGTTGAACCAACAGAGGACCACTGTGTGATGTTTGGATGGTCCTGGGAGTTGAACCAACAGAGGACCACCATGTTATGTTTGGGTGGTCCTGGGAGTTGAACCAACAGAGGACCACCATGTTATGTTTGGATGGTCCTGGGAGTTGAACCAACAGAGGACCACCATGTTATGTGTGGATGGTCCTGGGAGTTGAACCAACAGAGGACCACTGTGTTATGTGTGGATGGTCCTGGGAGTTGAACCAACAGAGGACCACCATGTTATGTGTGGATGGTCCTGGGAGTTGAACCAACAGAGGACCACCATGTTATGTGTGGGTGGTCCTGGGAGTTGAACCAACACTGTGTTATGTGTGGATGGTCCTGGGAGTTGAACCAACAGAGGACCACCATGTTATGTTTGGGTGGTCCTGGGAGTTGAACCAACACTGTGTTATGTGTGGATGGTCCTGGGAGTTGAACCAACAGAGGACCACCATGTTATGTTTGGATGGTCCTGGGAGTTGAACCAACAGAGGACCACCATGTTATGTGTGGATGGTCCTGGGAGTTGAACCAACAGAGGACCACTGTGTTATGTGTGGATGGTCCTGGGAGTTGAACCAACAGAGGACCACCATGTTATGTGTGGATGGTCCTGGGAGTTGAACCAACAGAGGACCACCATGTTATGTTTGGATGGTCCTGGGAGTTGAACCAACTGAGGACCACCATGTTATGTTTGGATGGTCCTGGGAGTTGAACCAACACCATGTTATGTTTGGATGGTCCTGGGAGTTGAACCAACTGAGGACCACCATGTTATGTTTGGATGGTCCTGGGAGTTGAACCAACTGAGGACCACCATGTTATGTTTGGATGGTCCTGGGAGTTGAACCAACACCATGTTATGTTTGGATGGTCCTGGGAGTTGAACCAACTGAGGACCACCATGTTATGTTTGGGTGGTCCTGGGAGTTGAACCAACAGAGGACCACCATGTTATGTTTGGATGGTCCTGGGAGTTGAACCAACAGAGGACCACTGTGTTATGTTTGGATGGTCCTGGGAGTTGAACCAACAGAGGACCACCATGTTATGTTTGGATGGTCCTGGGAGTTGAACCAACAGAGGACCACCATGTTATGTTTGGGTGGTCCTGGGAGTTGAACCAACAGAGGACCACCATGTTATGTTTGGATGGTCCTGGGAGTTGAACCAACAGAGGACCACCATGTTATGTGTGGATGGTCCTGGGAGTTGAACCAACAGAGGACCACTGTGTTATGTGTGGATGGTCCTGGGAGTTGAACCAACAGAGGACCACCATGTTATGTGTGGATGGTCCTGGGAGTTGAACCAACAGAGGACCACCATGTTATGTGTGGGTGGTCCTGGGAGTTGAACCAACACTGTGTTATGTGTGGATGGTCCTGGGAGTTGAACCAACAGAGGACCACCATGTTATGTTTGGGTGGTCCTGGGAGTTGAACCAACACTGTGTTATGTGTGGATGGTCCTGGGAGTTGAACCAACAGAGGACCACCATGTTATGTTTGGATGGTCCTGGGAGTTGAACCAACAGAGGACCACCATGTTATGTGTGGATGGTCCTGGGAGTTGAACCAACAGAGGACCACTGTGTTATGTGTGGATGGTCCTGGGAGTTGAACCAACAGAGGACCACCATGTTATGTGTGGATGGTCCTGGGAGTTGAACCAACAGAGGACCACCATGTTATGTGTGGGTGGTCCTGGGAGTTGAACCAACACTGTGTTATGTGTGGATGGTCCTGGGAGTTGAACCAACAGAGGACCACCATGTTATGTGTGGGTGGTCCTGGGAGTTGAACCAACACTGTGTTATGTGTGGATGGTCCTGGGAGTTGAACCAACACCATGTTATGTTTGGATGGTCCAGGGAGTTGAACCAACAGAGGACCACCATGTTATGTTTGGATGGTCCTGGGAGTTGAACCAACAGAGGACCACTGTGTTATGTTTTGATGGTCCTGGGAGTTGAACCAACAGAGGACCACCATGTTATGTTTGGATGGTCCTGGGAGTTGAACCAACAGAGGACCACCATGTTATGTTTGGGTGGTCCTGGGAGTTGAACCAACAGAGGACCGCCATGTTATGTTTGGATGGTCCTGGGAGTTGAACCAACAGAGGACCACCATGTTATGTGTGGATGGTCCTGGGAGTTGAACCAACAGAGGACCACCATGTTATGTGTGGATGGTCCTGGGAGTTGAACCAACAGAGGACCACTGTTTATGTTTGGGTGGTCCTGGGGTTGAACCAACACTGTGTTATGTTTGGGTGGTCCTGGGAGTTGAACCAACACTGTGTTATGTTTGGGTGGTCCTGGGGGTTGAACCAACACTGTGTTATGTTTGGGTGGTCCTGGGAGTTGAACCAACACTGTGTTATGTTTGGGTGGTCCTGGGAGTTGAACCAACACTGTGTTATGTTTGGGTGGTCCTGGGAGTTGAACCAACAGAGGGACCACTGTGTTATGTTTGGGTGGTCCTGGGAGTTGAACCAACAGAGGACCACTGTGTTATGTTTGGGTGGTCCTGGGAGTTGAACCAACAGAGGACCACTGTGTTATGTTTGGGTGGTCCTGGGAGTTGAACCAACAGAGGACCACTGTGTTATGTTTGGGTGGTCCTGGGAGTTGAACCAACAGAGGACCACTGTGTTATGTTTGGGTGGTACTGGGAGTTGAACCAACAGAGGACCACTGTGTTATGTTTGGGTGGTCTGGGAGTTGAAACCAACAGAGGACCACTGTGTTATGTTTGGGTGGTCCTTGGGAGTTGAACCAACAGAGGACCACTGTGTTATGTTTGGGTCGTCCTGGGAGTTGAACCAACAGAGGACCACTGTGTTATGTTTGGGTGGTCCTGGGAGTTGAACCAACAGAGGACCACTGTGTTATGTTTGGGTGGTCCTGGGAGTTGAACCAACAGAGGACCACTGTGTTATGTTTGGGTGGTCCTGGGAGTTGAACCAACAGAGGACCACTGTGTTATGTTTGGGTGGTCCTGGGAGTTGAACCAACAGAGGACCACTGTGTTATGTTTGGGTGGTCCTGGGAGTTGAACCAACAGAGGACCACGGTGTTATGTTTGGGTGGTCCTGGGAGTTGAACCAACAGAGGACCACCATGTTATGTTTTGGTGGTCCTGGGAGTTGAACCAACAGAGACCACCATGTTATGTTTGGATGGTCCTGGGAGTTGAACCAACTGAGGACCACCGTGTTATGTTTGGATGGTCCTGGGAGTTGAACCAACAGAGGACCACGGTGTTATGTTTGGGTGGTCCTGGGAGTTGAACCAACAGAGGACCACCATGTTATGTTTTGGTGGTCCTGGGAGTTGAACCAACAGAGGACCACCATGTTATGTTTGGATGGTCCTGGGAGTTGAACCAACTGAGGACCACTGTGTTATGTTTGGATGGTCCTGGGAGTTGAACCAACTGAGGACCACCGTGTTATGTTTGGATGGTCCTGGGAGTTGAACCAACTGAGGACCACCATGTTATGTTTGGATGGTCCTGGGAGTTGAACCAACAGAGGACCACCATGTTATGTGTGGGTGGTCCTGGGAGTTGAACCAACAGAGGACCACTGTGTGATGTTTGGATGGTCCTGGGAGTTGAACCAACTGAGGACCACTGTGTTATGTGTGGGTGGTCCTGGGAGTTCAACCAACAGAGGACCACTGTGTGATGTTTGGATGGTCCTGGGAGTTGAACCAACAGAGGACCACCATGTTATGTGTGGGTGGTCCTGGGAGTTGAACCAACTGAGGACCACCATGTTATGTGTGGGTGGTCCTGGGAGTTGAACCAACTGAGGACCACCGTGTTATGTTTGGATGGTCCTGGGAGTTGAACCAACTGAGGACCACCATGTTATGTTTGGGTGGTCCTGGGAGTTGAACCAACAGAGGACCACCATGTTATGTGTGGATGGTCCTGGGAGTTGAACCAACAGAGGACCACTGTGTTATGTGTGGATGGTCCTGGGAGTTGAACCAACAGAGGACCACCATGTTATGTGTGGATGGTCCTGGGAGTTGAACCAACAGAGGACCACCATGTTATGTGTGGGTGGTCCTGGGAGTTGAACCAACACTGTGTTATGTGTGGATGGTCCTGGGAGTTGAACCAACAGAGGACCACCATGTTATGTTTGGGTGGTCCTGGGAGTTGAACCAACACTGTGTTATGTGTGGATGGTCCTGGGAGTTGAACCAACAGAGGACCACCATGTTATGTTTGGATGGTCCTGGGAGTTGAACCAACAGAGGACCACCATGTTATGTGTGGATGGTCCTGGGAGTTGAACCAACAGAGGACCACTGTGTTATGTGTGGATGGTCCTGGGAGTTGAACCAACAGAGGACCACCATGTTATGTGTGGATGGTCCTGGGAGTTGAACCAACAGAGGACCACCATGTTATGTGTGGGTGGTCCTGGGAGTTGAACCAACACTGTGTTATGTGTGGATGGTCCTGGGAGTTGAACCAACAGAGGACCACCATGTTATGTGTGGGTGGTCCTGGGAGTTGAACCAACACTGTGTTATGTGTGGATGGTCCTGGGAGTTGAACCAACACCATGTTATGTTTGGATGGTCCAGGGAGTTGAACCAACAGAGGACCACCATGTTATGTTTGGATGGTCCTGGGAGTTGAACCAACAGAGGACCACTGTGTTATGTTTGATGGTCCTGGGAGTTGAACCAACAGAGGACCACCATGTTATGTTTGGATGGTCCTGGGAGTTGAACCAACAGAGGACCACCATGTTATGTTTGGGTGGTCCTGGGAGTTGAACCAACAGAGGACCGCCATGTTATGTTTGGATGGTCCTGGGAGTTGAACCAACAGAGGACCACCATGTTATGTGTGGATGGTCCTGGGAGTTGAACCAACAGAGGACCACCATGTTATGTGTGGATGGTCCTGGGAGTTGAACCAACAGAGGACCACTGTGTTATGTTTGGGTGGTCCTGGGAGTTGAACCCACAGAGGACCACTGTGTTATATTTGGGTGGTCCTGGGAGTTGAACCAACAGAGGACCACCATGTTATGTGTGGATGGTCCTGGGAGTTGAACCAACAGAGGACCACCATGTTATGTGTGGGTGGTCCTGGGAGTTGAACCAACACTGTGTTATGTGTGGATGGTCCTGGGAGTTGAACCAACAGAGGACCACCATGTTATGTGTGGGTGGTCCTGGGAGTTGAACCAACACTGTGTTATGTGTGGATGGTCCTGGGAGTTGAACCAACACTGTGTTATGTGTGGATGGTCCTGGGAGTTGAACCAACAGAGGACCACCATGTTATGTGTGGATGGTCCTGGGAGTTGAACCAACAGAGGACCACTGTGTTATGTTTGGGTGGTCCTGGGAGTTGAACCCACAGAGGACCACTGTGTTATATTTGGGTGGTCCTGGGAGTTGAACCAACAGAGGACCACCATGTTATGTGTGGATGGTCCTGGGAGTTGAACCAACACCATGTTATGTTTGGGTGGTCCTGGGAGTTGAACCAACTGAGGACCACCATGTTATGTTTGGATGGTCCTGGGAGTTGAACCAACAGAGGACCACCATGTTATGGTGGTTATGAACCAACAGAGGACCACCATGTTATGGTGGTTATGAACCAACAGAGGACCACCATGTTATGGTGGTTATGAACCAACAGAGGACCACCATGTTATGGTGGTTATGAACCAACTGAGGACCACCATGTTATGGTGGTTATGAACCAACTGAGGACCACCATGTTATGGTGGTTATGAACCAACTGAGGACCACCATGTTATGGTGGTTATGAGCCAACTGAGGACCACCATGTTATGGTGGTTATGAACCAACTGAGGACCACCATGTTATGGTGGTTATGAACCAACTGAGGACCACCATGTTATGGTGGTTATGAACCAACAGAGGACCACCATGTTATGGTGGTTATGAACCAACAGAGGACCACCATGTTATGGTGGTTATGAACCAACAGAGGACCACCATGTTATGGTGGTTATGAACCAACTGAGGACCACCATGTTATGGTGGTTATGAACCAACTGAGGACCACCATGTTATGGTGGTTATGAACCAACTGAGGACCACCATGTTATGGTGGTTATGAACCAACAGAGGACCACCATGTTATGGTGGTTATGAACCAACTGAGGACCACCATGTTATGGTGGTTATGAACCAACAGAGGACCACCATGTTATGGTGGTTATGAACCAACTGAGGACCACCATGTTATGGTGGTTATGAACCAACTGAGGACCACCATGTTATGGTGGTTATGAACCAACTGAGGACCACCATGTTATGGTGGTTATGAACCAACAGAGGACCACCATGTTATGGTGGTTATGAACCAACAGAGGACCACCATGTTATGTTTGGATGGTCCTGGGAGTTGAACCAACAGAGGACCACCATGTTATGGTGGTTATGAACCAACAGAGGACCACCATGTTATGGTGGTTATGAACCAACAGAGGACCACCATGTTATGGTGGTTATGTCCCAACTGAGGACCACCATGTTATGGTGGTTATGAACCAACTGAGGACCACCATGTTATGGTGGTTATGAACCAACTGAGGACCACCATGTTATGGTGGTTATGAACCAACAGAGGACCACCATGTTATGGTGGTTATGAACCAACAGAGGACCACCATGTTATGGTGGTTATGAACCAACAGAGGACCACCATGTTATGGTGGTTATGAACCAACAGAGGACCACCATGTTATGTTTGGGTGGTCCTGGGAGTTGAACCAACAGAGGACCACTGTGTTTTGTGTGGATGGTCCTGGGAGTTGAACCAACAGAGGACCACCATGTTATGTGTGGATGGTCCTGGGAGTTGAACCAACAGAGGACCACCATGTTATGTTTGGATGGTCCTGGGAGTTGAACCAACTGAGGACCACCATGTTATGTTTGGATGGTCCTGGGAGTTGAACCAACACCATGTTATGTTTGGATGGTCCTGGGAGTTGAACCAACTGAGGACCACCATGTTATGTTTGGATGGTCCTGGGAGTTGAACCAACTGAGGACCACCATGTTATGTTTGGATGGTCCTGGGAGTTGAACCAACACCATGTTATGTTTGGATGGTCCTGGGAGTTGAACCAACTGAGGACCACCATGTTATGTTTGGATGGTCCTGGGAGTTGAACCAACTGAGGACCACCGTGTTATGTTTGGATGGTCCTGGGAGTTGAACCAACAGAGGACCACTGTGTTATGTTTGGATGGTCCTGGGAGTTGAACCAACAGAGGACCACCATGTTATGTTTGGATGGTCCTGGGAGTTGAACCAACAGAGGACCACCATGTTATGTTTGGGTGGTCCTGGGAGTTGAACCAACAGAGGACCACCATGTTATGTTTGGATGGTCCTGGGAGTTGAACCAACAGAGGACCACCATGTTATGTGTGGGTGGTCCTGGGAGTTGAACCAACACTGTGTTATGGGAGTTGAACCCACAGAGGACCACTGTGTTATATTTGGGTGGTCCTGGGAGTTGAACCAACAGAGGACCACCATGTTATGTGTGGATGGTCCTGGGAGTTGAACCAACACCATGTTATGTTTGGGTGGTCCTGGGTGGTTATGAACCAACTGAACCAACTGAGGACCACCATGTTATGGTGGTTATGAACCAACAGAGGACCACCATGTTATGGTGGTTATGAACCAACAGAGGACCACCATGTTATGTTTGGATGGTCCTGGGAGTTGAACCAACAGAGGACCACCATGTTATGGTGGTTATGAACCAACAGAGGACCACCATGTTATGGTGGTTATGAACCAACAGAGGACCACCATGTTATGGTGGTTATGTCCCAACTGAGGACCACCATGTTATGGTGGTTATGAACCAACTGAGGACCACCATGTTATGGTGGTTATGAACCAACTGAGGACCACCATGTTATGGTGGTTATGAACCAACAGAGGACCACCATGTTATGGTGGTTATGAACCAACAGAGGACCACCATGTTATGGTGGTTATGAACCAACAGAGGACCACCATGTTATGGTGGTTATGAACCAACAGAGGACCACCATGTTATGTTTGGGTGGTCCTGGGAGTTGAACCAACAGAGGACCACTGTGTTTTGGATGGTCCTGGGAGTTGAACCAACTGAGGACCACCATGTTATGTTTGGATGGTCCTGGGAGTTGAACCAACACCATGTTATGTTTGGATGGTCCTGGGAGTTGAACCAACTGAGGACCACCATGTTATGTTTGGATGGTCCTGGGAGTTGAACCAACTGAGGACCACCATGTTATGTTTGGATGGTCCTGGGAGTTGAACCAACACCATGTTATGTTTGGATGGTCCTGGGAGTTGAACCAACTGAGGACCACCATGTTATGTTTGGATGGTCCTGGGAGTTGAACCAACTGAGGACCACCATGTTATGTTTGGATGGTCCTGGGAGTTGAACCAACAGAGGACCACTGTGTTATGTTTGGATGGTCCTGGGAGTTGAACCAACAGAGGACCACCATGTTATGTTTGGATGGTCCTGGGAGTTGAACCAACAGAGGACCACCATGTTATGTTTGGGTGGTCCTGGGAGTTGAACCAACAGAGGACCACCATGTTATGTTTGGATGGTCCTGGGAGTTGAACCAACAGAGGACCACCATGTTATGTGTGGGTGGTCCTGGGAGTTGAACCAACACTGTGTTATGTGTGGATGGTCCTGGGAGTTGAACCAACAGAGGACCACCATGTTATGTTTGGGTGGTCCTGGGAGTTGAACCAACACTGTGTTATGTGTGGATGGTCCTGGGAGTTGAACCAACAGAGGACCACTGTGTTATGTTTGGGTGGTCCTGGGAGTTGAACCAACAGAGGACCACTGTGTTATGTTTGGGTGGTCCTGGGAGTTGAACCAACAGAGGACCACTGTGTTATGTTTGGGTGGTACTGGGAGTTGAACCAACAGAGGACCACTGTGTTATGTTTGGGTGGTCCTGGGAGTTGAACCAACAGAGGACCACTGTGTTATGTTTGGGTGGTCCTGGGAGTTGAACCAACAGAGGACCACTGTGTTATGTTTGGGTCGTCCTGGGAGTTGAACCAACAGAGGACCACTGTGTTATGTTTGGGTGGTCCTGGGAGTTGAACCAACAGAGGACCACTGTGTTATGTTTGGGTGGTCCTGGGAGTTGAACCAACAGAGGACCACTGTGTTATGTTTGGGTGGTCCTGGGAGTTGAACCAACAGAGGACCACTGTGTTATGTTTGGGTGGTCCTGGGAGTTGAACCAACAGAGGACCACTGTGTTATGTTTGGGTGGTCCTGGGAGTTGAACCAACAGAGGACCACGGTGTTATGTTTGGGTGGTCCTGGGAGTTGAACCAACAGAGGACCACCATGTTATGTTTTGGTGGTCCTGGGAGTTGAACCAACAGAGGACCACCATGTTATGTTTGGATGGTCCTGGGAGTTGAACCAACTGAGGACCACCGTGTTATGTTTGGATGGTCCTGGGAGTTGAACCAACAGAGGACCACGGTGTTATGTTTGGGTGGTCCTGGGAGTTGAACCAACAGAGGACCACCATGTTATGTTTTGGTGGTCCTGGGAGTTGAACCAACAGAGGACCACCATGTTATGTTTGGATGGTCCTGGGAGTTGAACCAACTGAGGACCACTGTGTTATGTTTGGATGGTCCTGGGAGTTGAACCAACTGAGGACCACCGTGTTATGTTTGGATGGTCCTGGGAGTTGAACCAACTGAGGACCACCATGTTATGTTTGGATGGTCCTGGGAGTTGAACCAACAGAGGACCACCATGTTATGTGTGGGTGGTCCTGGGAGTTGAACCAACAGAGGACCACTGTGTGATGTTTGGATGGTCCTGGGAGTTGAACCAACTGAGGACCACTGTGTTATGTGTGGGTGGTCCTGGGAGTTCAACCAACAGAGGACCACTGTGTGATGTTTGGATGGTCCTGGGAGTTGAACCAACAGAGGACCACCATGTTATGTGTGGGTGGTCCTGGGAGTTGAACCAACTGAGGACCACCATGTTATGTGTGGGTGGTCCTGGGAGTTGAACCAACTGAGGACCACCGTGTTATGTTTGGATGGTCCTGGGAGTTGAACCAACTGAGGACCACCATGTTATGTTTGGGTGGTCCTGGGAGTTGAACCAACAGAGGACCACCATGTTATGTGTGGATGGTCCTGGGAGTTGAACCAACAGAGGACCACTGTGTTATGTGTGGATGGTCCTGGGAGTTGAACCAACAGAGGACCACCATGTTATGTGTGGATGGTCCTGGGAGTTGAACCAACAGAGGACCACCATGTTATGTGTGGGTGGTCCTGGGAGTTGAACCAACACTGTGTTATGTGTGGATGGTCCTGGGAGTTGAACCAACAGAGGACCACCATGTTATGTTTGGGTGGTCCTGGGAGTTGAACCAACACTGTGTTATGTGTGGATGGTCCTGGGAGTTGAACCAACAGAGGACCACCATGTTATGTTTGGATGGTCCTGGGAGTTGAACCAACAGAGGACCACCATGTTATGTGTGGATGGTCCTGGGAGTTGAACCAACAGAGGACCACTGTGTTATGTGTGGATGGTCCTGGGAGTTGAACCAACAGAGGACCACCATGTTATGTGTGGATGGTCCTGGGAGTTGAACCAACAGAGGACCACCATTTTAAGTGTGGGTGGTCCTGGGAGTTGAACCAACACTGTGTTATGTGTGGATGGTCCTGGGAGTTGAACCAACAGAGGACCACCATGTTATGTGTGGGTGGTCCTGGGAGTTTAACCAACACTGTGTTATGTGTGGATGGTCCTGGGAGTTGAACCAACACCATGTTATGTTTGGATGGTCCAGGGAGTTGAACCAACAGAGGACCACCATGTTATGTTTGGATGGTCCTGGGAGTTGAACCAACAGAGGACCACTGTGTTATGTTTTGATGGTCCTGGGAGTTGAACCAACAGAGGACCACCATGTTATGTTTGGATGGTCCTGGGAGTTGAACCAACAGAGGACCACCATGTTATGTTTGGGTGGTCCTGGGAGTTGAACCAACAGAGGACCGCCATGTTATGTTTGGATGGTCCTGGGAGTTGAACCAACAGAGGACCACCATGTTATGTGTGGATGGTCCTGGGAGTTGAACCAACAGAGGACCACCATGTTATGTGTGGATGGTCCTGGGAGTTGAACCAACAGAGGACCACTGTGTTATGTTTGGGTGGTCCTGGGAGTTGAACCCACAGAGGACCACTGTGTTATATTTGGGTGGTCCTGGGAGTTGAACCAACAGAGGACCACCATGTTATGTGTGGATGGTCCTGGGAGTTGAACCAACAGAGGACCACCATGTTATGTGTGGGTGGTCCTGGGAGTTGAACCAACACTGTGTTATGTGTGGATGGTCCTGGGAGTTGAACCAACAGAGGACCACCATGTTATGTGTGGGTGGTCCTGGGAGTTGAACCAACACTGTGTTATGTGTGGATGGTCCTGGGAGTTGAACCAACACTGTGTTATGTGTGGATGGTCCTGGGAGTTGAACCAACAGAGGACCACCATGTTATGTGTGGATGGTCCTGGGAGTTGAACCAACAGAGGACCACTGTGTTATGTTTGGGTGGTCCTGGGAGTTGAACCCACAGAGGACCACTGTGTTATATTTGGGTGGTCCTGGGAGTTGAACCAACAGAGGACCACCATGTTATGTGTGGATGGTCCTGGGAGTTGAACCAACACCATGTTATGTTTGGGTGGTCCTGGGAGTTGAACCAACTGAGGACCACCATGTTATGTTTGGATGGTCCTGGGAGTTGAACCAACAGAGGACCACCATGTTATGGTGGTTATGAACCAACAGAGGACCACCATGTTATGGTGGTTATGAACCAACAGAGGACCACCATGTTATGGTGGTTATGAACCAACAGAGGACCACCATGTTATGGTGGTTATGAACCAACTGAGGACCACCATGTTATGGTGGTTATGAACCAACTGAGGACCACCATGTTATGGTGGTTATGAACCAACTGAGGACCACCATGTTATGGTGGTTATGAGCCAACTGAGGACCACCATGTTATGGTGGTTATGAACCAACTGAGGACCACCATGTTATGGTGGTTATGAACCAACTGAGGACCACCATGTTATGGTGGTTATGAACCAACAGAGGACCACCATGTTATGGTGGTTATGAACCAACAGAGGACCACCATGTTATGGTGGTTATGAACCAACAGAGGACCACCATGTTATGGTGGTTATGAACCAACTGAGGACCACCATGTTATGGTGGTTATGAACCAACTGAGGACCACCATGTTATGGTGGTTATGAACCAACTGAGGACCACCATGTTATGGTGGTTATGAACCAACAGAGGACCACCATGTTATGGTGGTTATGAACCAACTGAGGACCACCATGTTATGGTGGTTATGAACCAACAGAGGACCACCATGTTATGGTGGTTATGAACCAACTGAGGACCACCATGTTATGGTGGTTATGAACCAACTGAGGACCACCATGTTATGGTGGTTATGAACCAACTGAGGACCACCATGTTATGGTGGTTATGAACCAACAGAGGACCACCATGTTATGGTGGTTATGAACCAACAGAGGACCACCATGTTATGTTTGGATGGTCCTGGGAGTTGAACCAACAGAGGACCACCATGTTATGGTGGTTATGAACCAACAGAGGACCACCATGTTATGGTGGTTATGAACCAACAGAGGACCACCATGTTATGGTGGTTATGTCCCAACTGAGGACCACCATGTTATGGTGGTTATGAACCAACTGAGGACCACCATGTTATGGTGGTTATGAACCAACTGAGGACCACCATGTTATGGTGGTTATGAACCAACAGAGGACCACCATGTTATGGTGGTTATGAACCAACAGAGGACCACCATGTTATGGTGGTTATGAACCAACAGAGGACCACCATGTTATGGTGGTTATGAACCAACAGAGGACCACCATGTTATGTTTGGGTGGTCCTGGGAGTTGAACCAACAGAGGACCACTGTGTTTTGTGTGGATGGTCCTGGGAGTTGAACCAACAGAGGACCACCATGTTATGTGTGGATGGTCCTGGGAGTTGAACCAACAGAGGACCACCATGTTATGTTTGGATGGTCCTGGGAGTTGAACCAACTGAGGACCACCATGTTATGTTTGGATGGTCCTGGGAGTTGAACCAACACCATGTTATGTTTGGATGGTCCTGGGAGTTGAACCAACTGAGGACCACCATGTTATGTTTGGATGGTCCTGGGAGTTGAACCAACTGAGGACCACCATGTTATGTTTGGATGGTCCTGGGAGTTGAACCAACACCATGTTATGTTTGGATGGTCCTGGGAGTTGAACCAACTGAGGACCACCATGTTATGTTTGGATGGTCCTGGGAGTTGAACCAACTGAGGACCACCGTGTTATGTTTGGATGGTCCTGGGAGTTGAACCAACAGAGGACCACTGTGTTATGTTTGGATGGTCCTGGGAGTTGAACCAACAGAGGACCACCATGTTATGTTTGGATGGTCCTGGGAGTTGAACCAACAGAGGACCACCATGTTATGTTTGGGTGGTCCTGGGAGTTGAACCAACAGAGGACCACCATGTTATGTTTGGATGGTCCTGGGAGTTGAACCAACAGAGGACCACCATGTTATGTGTGGGTGGTCCTGGGAGTTGAACCAACACTGTGTTATGGGAGTTGAACCCACAGAGGACCACTGTGTTATATTTGGGTGGTCCTGGGAGTTGAACCAACAGAGGACCACCATGTTATGTGTGGATGGTCCTGGGAGTTGAACCAACACCATGTTATGTTTGGGTGGTCCTGGGTGGTTATGAACCAACTGAACCAACTGAGGACCACCATGTTATGGTGGTTATGAACCAACAGAGGACCACCATGTTATGGTGGTTATGAACCAACAGAGGACCACCATGTTATGTTTGGATGGTCCTGGGAGTTGAACCAACAGAGGACCACCATGTTATGGTGGTTATGAACCAACAGAGGACCACCATGTTATGGTGGTTATGAACCAACAGAGGACCACCATGTTATGGTGGTTATGTCCCAACTGAGGACCACCATGTTATGGTGGTTATGAACCAACTGAGGACCACCATGTTATGGTGGTTATGAACCAACTGAGGACCACCATGTTATGGTGGTTATGAACCAACAGAGGACCACCATGTTATGGTGGTTATGAACCAACAGAGGACCACCATGTTATGGTGGTTATGAACCAACAGAGGACCACCATGTTATGGTGGTTATGAACCAACAGAGGACCACCATGTTATGTTTGGGTGGTCCTGGGAGTTGAACCAACAGAGGACCACTGTGTTTTGGATGGTCCTGGGAGTTGAACCAACTGAGGACCACCATGTTATGTTTGGATGGTCCTGGGAGTTGAACCAACACCATGTTATGTTTGGATGGTCCTGGGAGTTGAACCAACTGAGGACCACCATGTTATGTTTGGATGGTCCTGGGAGTTGAACCAACTGAGGACCACCATGTTATGTTTGGATGGTCCTGGGAGTTGAACCAACACCATGTTATGTTTGGATGGTCCTGGGAGTTGAACCAACTGAGGACCACCATGTTATGTTTGGATGGTCCTGGGAGTTGAACCAACTGAGGACCACCATGTTATGTTTGGATGGTCCTGGGAGTTGAACCAACAGAGGACCACTGTGTTATGTTTGGATGGTCCTGGGAGTTGAACCAACAGAGGACCACCATGTTATGTTTGGATGGTCCTGGGAGTTGAACCAACAGAGGACCACCATGTTATGTTTGGGTGGTCCTGGGAGTTGAACCAACAGAGGACCACCATGTTATGTTTGGATGGTCCTGGGAGTTGAACCAACAGAGGACCACCATGTTATGTGTGGGTGGTCCTGGGAGTTGAACCAACACTGTGTTATGTGTGGATGGTCCTGGGAGTTGAACCAACAGAGGACCACCATGTTATGTTTGGGTGGTCCTGGGAGTTGAACCAACACTGTGTTATGTGTGGATGGTCCTGGGAGTTGAACCAACAGAGGACCACCATGTTATGTTTGGATGGTCCTGGGAGTTGAACCAACAGAGGACCACCATGTTATGTGTGGATGGTCCTGGGAGTTGAACCAACAGAGGACCACTGTGTTATGTGTGGATGGTCCTGGGAGTTGAACCAACAGAGGACCACCATGTTATGTGTGGATGGTCCTGGGAGTTGAACCAACAGAGGACCACCATGTTATGTGTGGATGGTCCTGGGAGTTGAACCAACAGAGGACCACCATGTTATGTTTGGATGGTCCTGGGAGTTGAACCAACAGAGGACCACCATGTTATGTTTGGGTGGTCCTGGGAGTTGAACCAACACTGTGTTATGTGTGGATGGTCCTGGGAGTTGAACCAACAGAGGACCACCATGTTATGTTTGGGTGGTCCTGGGAGTTGAACCAACACTGTGTTATGTGTGGATGGTCCTGGGAGTTGAACCAACAGAGGACCACCATGTTATGTTTGGATGGTCCTGGGAGTTGAACCAACAGAGGACCACCATGTTATGTGTGGATGGTCCTGGGAGTTGAACCAACAGAGGACCACTGTGTTATGTGTGGATGGTCCTGGGAGTTGAACCAACAGAGGACCACCATGTTATGTGTGGATGGTCCTGGGAGTTGAACCAACAGAGGACCACCATGTTATGTGTGGGTGGTCCTGGGAGTTGAACCAACACTGTGTTATGTGTGGATGGTCCTGGGAGTTGAACCAACAGAGGACCACCATGTTATGTGTGGGTGGTCCTGGGAGTTGAACCAACACTGTGTTATGTGTGGATGGTCCTGGGAGTTGAACCAACACCATGTTATGTTTGGATGGTCCAGGGAGTTGAACCAACAGAGGACCACCATGTTATGGTGGTTATGAACCAACAGAGGACCACCATGTTATGTTTGGGTGGTCCTGGGAGTTGAACCAACAGAGGACCACTGTGTTTTGTGTGGATGGTCCTGGGAGTTGAACCAACAGAGGACCACCATGTTATGTGTGGATGGTCCTGGGAGTTGAACCAACAGAGGACCACCATGTTATGTTTGGATGGTCCTGGGAGTTGAACCAACTGAGGACCACCATGTTATGTTTGGATGGTCCTGGGAGTTGAACCAACACCATGTTATGTTTGGATGGTCCTGGGAGTTGAACCAACTGAGGACCACCATGTTATGTTTGGATGGTCCTGGGAGTTGAACCAACTGAGGACCACCATGTTATGTTTGGATGGTCCTGGGAGTTGAACCAACACCATGTTATGTTTGGATGGTCCTGGGAGTTGAACCAACTGAGGACCACCATGTTATGTTTGGATGGTCCTGGGAGTTGAACCAACTGAGGACCACCATGTTATGTTTGGATGGTCCTGGGAGTTGAACCAACAGAGGACCACTGTGTTATGTTTGGATGGTCCTGGGAGTTGAACCAACAGAGGACCACCATGTTATGTTTGGATGGTCCTGGGAGTTGAACCAACAGAGGACCACCATGTTATGTTTGGGTGGTCCTGGGAGTTGAACCAACAGAGGACCACCATGTTATGTTTGGATGGTCCTGGGAGTTGAACCAACAGAGGACCACCATGTTATGTGTGGGTGGTCCTGGGAGTTGAACCAACACTGTGTTATGTGTGGATGGTCCTGGGAGTTGAACCAACAGAGGACCACCATGTTATGTTTGGGTGGTCCTGGGAGTTGAACCAACACTGTGTTATGTGTGGATGGTCCTGGGAGTTGAACCAACAGAGGACCACCATGTTATGTTTGGATGGTCCTGGGAGTTGAACCAACAGAGGACCACCATGTTATGTGTGGATGGTCCTGGGAGTTGAACCAACAGAGGACCACTGTGTTATGTGTGGATGGTCCTGGGAGTTGAACCAACAGAGGACCACCATGTTATGTGTGGATGGTCCTGGGAGTTGAACCAACAGAGGACCACCATGTTATGTTTGGATGGTCCTGGGAGTTGAACCAACAGAGGACCACCATGTTATGTTTGGGTGGTCCTGGGAGTTGAACCAACAGAGGACCACCATGTTATGTGTGGATGGTCCTGGGAGTTGAACCAACAGAGGACCACCATGTTATGTGTGGGTGGTCCTGGGAGTTGAACCAACACTGTGTTATGTGTGGATGGTCCTGGGAGTTGAACCAACAGAGGACCACCATGTTATGTTTGGGTGGTCCTGGGAGTTGAACCAACACTGTGTTATGTGTGGATGGTCCTGGGAGTTGAACCAACAGAGGACCACCATGTTATGTTTGGATGGTCCTGGGAGTTGAACCAACAGAGGACCACCATGTTATGTGTGGATGGTCCTGGGAGTTGAACCAACAGAGGACCACTGTGTTATGTGTGGATGGTCCTGGGAGTTGAACCAACAGAGGACCACCATGTTATGTGTGGATGGTCCTGGGAGTTGAACCAACAGAGGACCACCATGTTATGTGTGGGTGGTCCTGGGAGTTGAACCAACACTGTGTTATGTGTGGATGGTCCTGGGAGTTGAACCAACAGAGGACCACCATGTTATGTGTGGGTGGTCCTGGGAGTTGAACCAACACTGTGTTATGTGTGGATGGTCCTGGGAGTTGAACCAACACCATGTTATGTTTGGATGGTCCAGGGAGTTGAACCAACAGAGGACCACCATGTTATGTTTGGATGGTCCTGGGAGTTGAACCAACAGAGGACCACTGTGTTATGTTTTGATGGTCCTGGGAGTTGAACCAACAGAGGACCACCATGTTATGTTTGGATGGTCCTGGGAGTTGAACCAACAGAGGACCACCATGTTATGTTTGGGTGGTCCTGGGAGTTGAACCAACAGAGGACCACCATGTTATGTTTGGATGGTCCTGGGATTTGAACCAACAGAGGACCACCATGTTATGTGTGGATGGTCCTGGGAGTTGAACCAACAGAGGACCACTGTGTTATGTGTGGATGGTCCTGGGAGTTGAACCAACAGAGGACCACCATGTTATGTGTGGATGGTCCTGGGAGTTGAACCAACAGAGGACCACCATGTTATGTGTGGGTGGTCCTGGGAGTTGAACCAACACTGTGTTATGTGTGGATGGTCCTGGGAGTTGAACCAACAGAGGACCACCATGTTATGTTTGGGTGGTCCTGGGAGTTGAACCAACACTGTGTTATGTGTGGATGGTCCTGGGAGTTGAACCAACAGAGGACCACCATGTTATGTTTGGATGGTCCTGGGAGTTGAACCAACAGAGGACCACCATGTTATGTGTGGATGGTCCTGGGAGTTGAACCAACAGAGGACCACTGTGTTATGTGTGGATGGTCCTGGGAGTTGAACCAACAGAGGACCACCATGTTATGTGTGGATGGTCCTGGGAGTTGAACCAACAGAGGACCACCATGTTATGTGTGGGTGGTCCTGGGAGTTGAACCAACACTGTGTTATGTGTGGATGGTCCTGGGAGTTGAACCAACAGAGGACCACCATCTTATGTGTGGGTGGTCCTGGGAGTTGAACCAACACTGTGTTATGTGTGGATGGTCCTGGGAGTTGAACCAACACTGTGTTATGTGTGGATGGTCCTGGGAGTTGAACCAACAGAGGACCACCATGTTATGTGTGGATGGTCCTGGGAGTTGAACCAACAGAGGACCACTGTGTTATGTTTGGGTGGTCCTGGGAGTTGAACCCACAGAGGACCACTGTGTTATATTTGGGTGGTCCTGGGAGTTGAACCAACAGAGGACCACCATGTTATGTGTGGATGGTCCTGGGAGTTGAACCAACAGAGGACCACCATGTTATGTGTGGATGGTCCTGGGAGTTGAACCAACAGAGGACCACCATGTTATGTGTGGGTGGTCCTGGGAGTTGAACCAACACTGTGTTATGTGTGGATGGTCCTGGGAGTTGAACCAACAGAGGACCACCATGTTATGTGTGGGTGGTCCTGGGAGTTGAACCAACACTGTGTTATGTGTGGATGGTCCTGGGAGTTGAACCAACACTGTGTTATGTGTGGATGGTCCTGGGAGTTGAACCAACAGAGGACCACCATGTTATGTGTGGATGGTCCTGGGAGTTGAACCAACAGAGGACCACTGTGTTATGTTTGGGTGGTCCTGGGAGTTGAACCCACAGAGGACCACTGTGTTATATTTGGGTGGTCCTGGGAGTTGAACCAACAGAGGACCACCATGTTATGTGTGGATGGTCCTGGGAGTTGAACCAACACCATGTTATGTTTGGTTGGTCCTGGGAGTTGAACCAACAGAGGACCACCATGTTATGTGTGGATGGTCCTGGGAATTGAACCAACAGAGGACCACCATGTTATGTGTGGGTGGTCCTGGGAGTTGAACCAACACTGTGTTATGTGTGGATGGTCCTGGGAGTTGAACCAACAGAGGACCACCATGTTATGTGTGGGTGGTCCTGGGAGTTGAACCAACACTGTGTTATGTGTGGATGGTCCTGGGAGTTGAACCAACACCATGTTATGTTTGGATGGTCCAGGGAGTTGAACCAACAGAGGACCACCATGTTATGTTTGGATGGTCCTGGGAGTTGAACCAACAGAGGACCACTGTGTTATGTTTTGATGGTCCTGGGAGTTGAACCAACAGAGGACCACCATGTTATGTTTGGATGGTCCTGGGAGTTGAACCAACAGAGGACCACCATGTTATGTTTGGGTGGTCCTGGGAGTTGAACCAACAGAGGACCACCATGTTATGTTTGGATGGTCCTGGGATTTGAACCAACAGAGGACCACCATGTTATGTGTGGATGGTCCTGGGAGTTGAACCAATAGAGGACCACTGTGTTATGTGTGGATGGTCCTGGGAGTTGAACCAACAGAGGACCACCATGTTATGTGTGGATGGTCCTGGGAGTTGAACCAACAGAGGACCACCATGTTATGTGTGGGTGGTCCTGGGAGTTGAACCAACACTGTGTTATGTGTGGATGGTCCTGGGAGTTGAACCAACAGAGGACCACCATGTTATGTTTGGGTGGTCCTGGGAGTTGAACCAACACTGTGTTATGTGTGGATGGTCCTGGGAGTTGAACCAACAGAGGACCACCATGTTATGTTTGGATGGTCCTGGGAGTTGAACCAACAGAGGACCACCATGTTATGTGTGGATGGTCCTGGGAGTTGAACCAACAGAGGACCACTGTGTTATGTGTGGATGGTCCTGGGAGTTGAACCAACAGAGGACCACCATGTTATGTGTGGATGGTCCTGGGAGTTGAACCAACAGAGGACCACCATGTTATGTGTGGGTGGTCCTGGGAGTTGAACCAACACTGTGTTATGTGTGGATGGTCCTGGGAGTTGAACCAACAGAGGACCACCATCTTATGTGTGGGTGGTCCTGGGAGTTGAACCAACACTGTGTTATGTGTGGATGGTCCTGGGAGTTGAACCAACACTGTGTTATGTGTGGATGGTCCTGGGAGTTGAACCAACAGAGGACCACCATGTTATGTGTGGATGGTCCTGGGAGTTGAACCAACAGAGGACCACTGTGTTATGTTTGGGTGGTCCTGGGAGTTGAACCCACAGAGGACCACTGTGTTATATTTGGGTGGTCCTGGGAGTTGAACCAACAGAGGACCACCATGTTATGTGTGGATGGTCCTGGGAGTTGAACCAACAGAGGACCACCATGTTATGTGTGGATGGTCCTGGGAGTTGAACCAACAGAGGACCACCATGTTATGTGTGGGTGGTCCTGGGAGTTGAACCAACACTGTGTTATGTGTGGATGGTCCTGGGAGTTGAACCAACAGAGGACCACCATGTTATGTGTGGGTGGTCCTGGGAGTTGAACCAACACTGTGTTATGTGTGGATGGTCCTGGGAGTTGAACCAACACTGTGTTATGTGTGGATGGTCCTGGGAGTTGAACCAACAGAGGACCACCATGTTATGTGTGGATGGTCCTGGGAGTTGAACCAACAGAGGACCACTGTGTTATGTTTGGGTGGTCCTGGGAGTTGAACCCACAGAGGACCACTGTGTTATATTTGGGTGGTCCTGGGAGTTGAACCAACAGAGGACCACCATGTTATGTGTGGATGGTCCTGGGAGTTGAACCAACACCATGTTATGTTTGGGTGGTCCTGGGAGTTGAACCAACTGAGGACCACCATGTTATGTTTGGATGGTCCTGGGAGTTGAACCAACAGAGGACCACCATGTTATGGTGGTTATGAACCAACAGAGGACCACCATGTTATGGTGGTTATGAACCAACAGAGGACCACCATGTTATGGTGGTTATGTCCCAACTGAGGACCACCATGTTATGGTGGTTATGAACCAACTGAGGACCACCATGTTATGGTGGTTATGAACCAACTGAGGACCACCATGTTATGGTGGTTATGAACCAACTGAGGACCACCATGTTATGGTGGTTATGAACCAACTGAGGACCACCATGTTATGGTGGTTATGAACCAACAGAGGACCACCATGTTATGTGTGGATGGTCCTGGGAGTTGAACCAACACCATGTTATGTTTGGATGGTCCTGGGAGTTGAACCAACTGAGGACCCACATGTTATGGTGGTTATGAACCAACAGAGGACCACCATGGTATGGTGGTTATGAACCAACAGAGGACCACTGTGTTATGGTGGTTATGAACCAACAGAGGACCACCATGGTTGAATTGAATAATTTATTGTGTGTTCTATTTCCTGCAGCTGTGGGTAATCCCCAGCCTATTGGGCAGCTCTGTGCTGCACTTCCTGTCTGAGGACCAATGGGAGCGCGTCTCAGCCTGGCTCTATGGGGCGGGGCTCACCTCCCTCTTCCTCATCTCGACATCTCATCTCGTTCCACACGGTGACCTGGAAGAAAAGCCACCTACGGTACACACACACAGTCACGCACACAAACACATTTTATTTCTCTCTCCCTCTCCCACCCTCTCCCCCCTCTCCCTCTTCCTCTATCCCTCTCCCCCTCTCCCTCTCTCTCCCTCCCCCTCTCTCTCTCCCCCTCTCTCCCACCTCTCCCCCCTCTCTCTCTCTCCCTCCCTCCCATTCTATGGGTCTGGTGTTATAACAGGGTTATTCTATGGGTCTGGTGTAAAGATATTATCATGTTATAACAGGGTTATTCTATGGGTCTGATGTTATAACAGGGTTATTCTATGGGTCTGGTGTTATAACAGCGTTATTCTATGGGTCTGGTGTTATAACAGGGTTATTCTATGGGTCTGATGTTATAACAGGGTTATTCTATGGGTCTGGTGTTATAACAGGGTTATTCTATGGGTCTGGTGTTATAACAGGTTTATTCTATGGGTCTGATGTTATAACAGGGTTATTCTATGGGTCTGGTGTTATAACAGGGTTATTCTATGGGTCTGGTGTTATAACAGGGTTATTCTATGGGTCTGATGTTATAACAGGGTTATTCTATGGGTCTGGTGTTATAACAGGGTTATTCTATGGGTCTGGTGTTATAACAGGGTTATTCTATGTGTCTGGTGTTATAACAGGGTTATTCTATGGGTCTGATGTTATAACAGGGTTATTCTATGGGTCTGATGTTATAACAGGGTTATTCTATGGGTCTGGTGTTATAACAGGGCTGTTCTATGGGTCTGATGTTATAACAGGGTTGTTCTATGGGTCTGATGTTATAACAGGGTTGTAGTGTATACCGTGGATCGTTGTTTCCACATTTTTATTTAACCTTTATTTAACGAGGCAAGTCAGTTAAGAATAAATTCTAATTTACAATGACGGGGAACAGTGGGTTAACTGCCCTGTTCAGGGGAACAGTGGGTTAACTGCCTACCGGGGAACAGTGGGTTAACTGCCTTGTTCAGGGGAACAGTGGGTTAACTGCCTACCGGGGAACAGTGGGTTAACTGCCTTGTTCAGGGGAACAGTGGGTTAACTGCCTACCGGGGAACAGTGGGTTAACTGCCCTGTTCAGGGGAACAGTGGGTTAACTGCCTACCGGGGAACAGTGGGTTAACTGCCTTGTTCAGAGGAACAGTGGGTTAACTGCCTACCGATGAACAGTGGGTTAACTGCCCTGTACAGGGGAACAGTGGGTTAACTGCCTTGTTCAGGGGAACAGTGGGTTAACTGCCTACCGGGGAACAGTGGGTTAACTGCCTTGTTCAGGGGAACAATGGGTTAACTGCCTACCGGGGAACAGTGGGTTAACTGCCTTGTTCAGGGGAACAGTGGGTTAACTGCCTACCGGGGAACAGTGGGTTAACTGCCTACCGGGGAACAGTGGGTTAACTGACTACCGGGGAACAGTGGGTTAACTGCCTACCGGGGAACAGTGGGTTAACTGCCCTGTTCAGGGGAACAGTGGGTTAACTGCCTACCGGGGAACAGTGGGTTAACTGCCTTGTTCAGGGGAACAGTGGGTTAACTGCCTACCGGGGAACAGTGGGTTAACTGCCTACCGGGGAACAGTGGGTTAACTGCCTACCGGGGAACAGTGGGTTAACTGCCTACCGGGGAACAGTGGGTTAACTGCCTACCGGGGAACAGTGGGTTAACTGCCTACCGGGGAACAGTGGGTTAACTGCCTACAGGGGAACAGTGGGTTAACTGCCTACAGGGGAACAGTGGGTTAACTGCCCACCTGTCTATAAGGTTAGTGATAGGTAGTGTATATGATTAATGACAGCAGGTTGTATAATCAGGCTACCTGCCCACCTGTCTATAAGGTTAGGGATAGGTAGTGATAGGTAGTGTATAGGATTAATGACAGCAGTATGTATAATCAGGCTACCTGCCCACCTGTCTATAAGGTTAGTGATAGGTAGTGTATATGATTAATGACAGCAGGTTGTATAATCAGGCTACCTGCCCACCTGTGTATAAGGTAAGGGATAGGTAGTGTATATGATTAATGACAGCAGGTTGTATAATCAGGCTACCTGCCCACCTGTCTATAAGGTTAGGGATAGGTAGTGATAGGTAGTGTATATGATTAATGACAGCAGGTTGTATATCAGGCTACCTGCCCACCTGTCTATAAGGTTAGTGATAGGTAGTGTATATGATTAATGACAGCAGGTTGTATAATCAGGCTACCTGCCCACCTGTCTATAAGGTTAGTGATAGGTAGTGTATATGATTAAGGGCAGCAGGTTGTATAATCAGGCTACCTGCCCACCTGTCTATAAGGTTAGGGATAGGTAGTGATAGGTAGTGTATATGATTAATGACAGCAGGTTGTATATCAGGCTACCTGCCCACCTGTCTATAAGGTTAGTGATAGGTAGTGTATATGATTAATGACAGCAGGTTGTATAATCAGGCTACCTGCCCACCTGTCTATAAGGTTAGGGATAGGTAGTGTATATGATTAATGACAGCAGGTTGTATAATCAGGCTACCTGCCCACCTGTCTATAAGGTTAGGGATAGGTAGTGATAGGTAGTGTATATGATTAATGACAGCAGGTTGTATAATCAGGCTACCTGCCCACCTGTCTATAAGGTTAGGGATAGGTAGTGATAGGTAGTGTATATGATTAATGGCAGCAGGTTGTATAATCAGGCTACCTGCCCACCTGTCTATAAGGTTAGTGATAGGTAGTGTATATGATTAATGACAGCAGGTTGTATAATCAGGCTACCTGCCCACCTGTCTATAAGGTTAGTGATAGGTAGTGTATATGATTAATGACAGCAGGTTGTATAATCAGGCTACCTGCCCACCTGTCTATAAGGTTAGTGATAGGTAGTGTATATGATTAAGGGCAGCAGGTTGTATAATCAGGCTACCTGCCCACCTGTCTATAAGGTAGGGATAGGTAGTGATAGGTAGTGTATATGATTAATGACAGCAGGTTGTATAATCAGGCTACCTGCCCACCTGTCTATAAGGTTAGGGATAGGTAGGGATAGGTAGTGTATATGATTAATGACAGCAGGTTGTATAATCAGGCTACCTGCCCACCTGTCTATAAGGTTAGTGATAGGTAGGGATAGGTAGTGTATATGATTAATGACAGCAGGTTGTATAATCAGGCTACCTGCCCACCTGTCTATAAGGTTAGTGATAGGTAGTGTATATGATTAATGACAGCAGGTTGTATAATCAGGCTACCTGCCCACCTGTCTATAAAGTTAGTGATAGGTAGTGTATATGATTAAGGGCAGCAGGTTGTATAATCAGGCTACCTGCCCACCTGTCTATAAGGTTAGTGATAGGTAGTGTATATGATTAATGACAGCAGGTTGTATAATCAGGCTACCTGCCCACCTGTCTATAAAGTTAGTGATAGGTAGTGTATATGATTAAGGGCAGCAGGTTGTATAATCAGGCTACCTGCCCACCTGTCTATAAGGTTAGTGATAGGTAGTGTATATGATTAAGGGCAGCAGGTTGTATAATCAGGCTACCTGCCCACCTGTCTATAAGGTTAGTGATAGGTAGTGTATATGATTAAGGGCAGCAGGTTGTATAATCAGGCTACCTGCCCACCTGTCTATAAGGTTAGTGATAGGTAGTGTATATGATTAATGACAGCAGGTTGTATAATCAGGCTACCTGCCCACCTGTCTATAAGGTTAGGGATAGGTAGTGTATATGATTAAGGGCAGCAGGTTGTATAATCAGGCTACCTGCCCACCTGTCTATAAGGTTAGGGATAGGTAGTGATAGGTAGTGTATATGATTAATGACAGCAGGTTGTATAATCAGGCTACCTGCCCACCTGTCTATAAGGTTAGGGATAGGTAGTGTATATGATTAAGGGCAGCAGGTTGTATAATCAGGCTACCTGCCCACCTGTCTATAAGGTTAGGGATAGGTAGTGATAGGTAGTGTATATGATTAAGGGCAGCAGGTTGTATAATCAGGCTACCTGCCCACCTGTCTATAAGGTTAGTGATAGGTAGTGTATATGATTAATGACAGCAGGTTGTATAATCAGGCTACCTGCCCACCTGTCTATAAGGTTAGTGATAGGTAGTGTATATGATTAAGGGCAGCAGGTTGTATAATCAGGCTACCTGCCCACCTGTCTATAAGGTTAGTGATAGGTAGTGTATATGATTAAGGGCAGCAGGTTGTATAATCAGGCTACCTGCCCACCTGTCTATAAAGTTAGTGATAGGTAGTGTATATGATTAATGACAGCAGGTTGTATAATCAGGCTACCTGCCCACCTGTCTATAAGGTTAGTGATAGGTAGTGTATATGATTAATGACAGCAGGTTGTATAATCAGGCTACCTGCCCACCTGTCTATAAGGTTAGTGATAGGTAGTGTATATGATTAAGGGCAGCAGGTTGTATAATCAGGCTACCTGCCCACCTGTCTATAAGGTAGGGATAGGTAGTGATAGGTAGTGTATATGATTAATGACAGCAGGTTGTATAATCAGGCTACCTGCCCACCTGTCTATAAGGTTAGGGATAGGTAGGGATAGGTAGTGTATATGATTAATGACAGCAGGTTGTATAATCAGGCTACCTGCCCACCTGTCTATAAGGTTAGTGATAGGTAGGGATAGGTAGTGTATATGATTAATGACAGCAGGTTGTATAATCAGGCTACCTGCCCACCTGTCTATAAGGTTAGTGATAGGTAGTGTATATGATTAATGACAGCAGGTTGTATAATCAGGCTACCTGCCCACCTGTCTATAAAGTTAGTGATAGGTAGTGTATATGATTAAGGGCAGCAGGTTGTATAATCAGGCTACCTGCCCACCTGTCTATAAGGTTAGTGATAGGTAGTGTATATGATTAATGACAGCAGGTTGTATAATCAGGCTACCTGCCCACCTGTCTATAAAGTTAGTGATAGGTAGTGTATATGATTAAGGGCAGCAGGTTGTATAATCAGGCTACCTGCCCACCTGTCTATAAGGTTAGTGATAGGTAGTGTATATGATTAATGACAGCAGGTTGTATAATCAGGCTACCTGCCCACCTGTCTATAAGGTTAGTGATAGGTAGTGTATATGATTAATGACAGCAGGTTGTATAATCAGGCTACCTGCCCACCTGTCTATAAGGTTAGTGATAGGTAGTGATAGGTAGTGTATATGATTAAGGGCAGCAGGTTGTATAATCAGGCTACCTGCCCACCTGTCTATAAGGTTAGGGATAGGTAGTGATAGGTAGTGTATATGATTAAGGGCAGCAGGTTGTATAATCAGGCTACCTGCCCACCTGTCTATAAGGTTAGTGATAGGTAGTGTATATGATTAATGACAGCAGGTTGTATAATCAGGCTACCTGCCCACCTGTCTATAAGGTTAGTGATAGGTAGTGTATATGATTAATGACAGCAGTATGTATAATCATGTTCTGTATCTCTCCAGGTCTGTGGAGCACTGTTTCCACATGTGTGACAGAATGGTGATCTATTTCTTCATAGCAGCCTCCTACGCCCCCTGGTGAGTCGGAGGTGCTACTGCAGCCTCATTGTCTAACTAGACTACACTACTGTCTCTATAGACTACACTACTGTTTCTATAGACTACACTACTGTCTCTATAGACTACACTACTGTCTCTATAACTACACTACTGTCTCTATACCTAGACTACACTACTGTCTCTATAACTACACTACTGTCTCTATACCTAGACTACACTACTGTCTCTATAGACTACACTACTGTCTCTATAACTAGACTACTGTCTCTATAACTAGACTACACTACTGTCTATATAACTAGACTACACTACTGTCTCTATAACTAAACTACACTACTGTCTCTATAACTAGACTACTGTCTCTATAACTAGACTACACTACTGTCTCTATAACTAGACTACACTACTGTCTCTATAACTAGACTACACTACTGTCTATATAGACTACACTACTGTCTCTATAACTAGACTACACTACGGACTCTATAACTAGACTACACTACTGTCTCTATAACTACACTACACTACTGTCTCTATAACTAGACTACTGTCTCTATAACTAGACTACACTACTGTCTCTATAGACTACACTACTGTTTCTATAGACTACACTACTGTCTCTATAACTAGACTACACTACTGTCTCTATAACTACACTACTGTCTCTATAACTAGACTACACTACTGTCTCTATAACTAGACTACACTACTGTCTATATAGACTACACTACTGTCTCTATAACTAGACTACACTACTGACTCTATAACTAGACTACACTACTGTCTCTATAACTACACTACTGTCTATATAACTAGGCTACACTACTGTCTATATAGACTACACTACTGTCTCTATAACTAGACTACACTACTGACTCTATAACTAGACTACACTACTGTCTCTATAACTAGACTACTGTCTCTATAACTAGACTACACTACTGTCTCTATAACTAGACTACACTACTGTCTCTATAACTATACTACTGTCTCTGTAACTACACTACTGTATCTATAACTATACTACTGTCTCTATAACTAGACTACACTACTGTCTCTATAACTAGACTACACTACTGTCTCTATAACTAGACTACACTACTGTCTCTATAACTACACTACTGTCTCTATAACTAGACTACACTACTGTCTCTATAACTACACTACTGTCTCTATAACTAGAAAAACATATGTGTTATGACTTTACACCCCCTGCTATATTGTGGATAAAGAGTTACCTGACTACAGCATCATATACTGGACTACACTAGTATGGACTACAGCATCATATACTGGACTACACTAGTCTGGACTACAGCATCATATACTGGACTACACTAGTATGGACTACACTATTCTGGACTACAGCATCATATACTGGACTACACTAGTCTGGACTACAACATCATATACTGGACTACACTAGTATGGACTACACTATTCTGGACTACAGCATCATATACTGGACTACACTAGTCTGGACTACAGCATCATATACTGGACTACACTAGTATGGACTACACTATTCTGGACTACAGCATCATATACTTGACTACACTAGTATGGACTACACTATTCTGGACTACAGCATCATATACTGGACTACACTATTATGGACTACACTATTCTGGACTACAGGATCATATACTGGACTACACTAGTCTGGACTACAGCATCATATACTGGACTACACTAGTATGGACTACAGCATCATATACTGGACTACACTATTCTGGACTACAGCATCATATACTGGACTACACTAGTATGGACTACACTATTCTGGACTACAGCATCATATACTGGACTACACTAGTCTGGACTACACTATTCTGGACTACAGCATCATATACTGGACTACACTAGTCTGGACTACAACATCATATACTGGACTACACTAGTATGGACTACACTAGTCTGGACTACAGCATCATATACTGGACTACACTAGTATGGACTACAGCATCATATACTGGACTACACTAGTATGGACTACAGCATCATATACTGGACTACACTAGTATTGACTACAGCATCATATACTGGACTACACTAGTATGGACTACAGCATCATATACTGGACTACACTAGTATGGACTACAGCATCATATACTGGACTACACTAGTATGGACTACAGCATCATATACTGGACTACACTAGTATGGACTACAGCATCATATACTGGACTACACTAGTATGGACTACAGCATCATATACTGGACTACACTAGTCTGGACTACAGCATCATATACTGGACTACACTAGCCTGGACTACAGCATCATATACTGGACTACACTAGTCTGGACTACAGCATCATAGTCTGGACTACAGCATCATAGTCTGGACTACACTAGTCTGGACTACAGCATCATAGTCTGGACTACACTAGTCTGGACTACAGCATCATAGTCTGGACTACAGCATCATAGTCTGGACTACACTAGTCTGGACTACACTAGTCTGGACTACACTAGTCTGGACTACAGCATCATAGTCTGGACTACACTAGTCTGGACTACACTAGTCTGGACTACACTAGTCTGGACTACAGCATCATAGTCTGTACTACACTAGTCTGGACTACACTAGTCTGGACTACACTAGTCTGGACTACATCATCATATACTGGACTACACTAGTCTGGACTACAGCATCATAGTCTGGACTACAGCATCATAGTCTGGACTACACTAGTCTGGACTACACTAGTCTGGACTACACTAGTCTGGACTACAACATCATAGTCTGTACTACACTAGTCTGGACTACACTAGTCTGGACTACACTAGTCTGGACTACATCATCATATACTGGACTACACTAGTCTGGACTACACTCGTCTGGACTACAGCATCATAGTCTGGACTATACTAGCTCAGTTTGCTGAACTTGTGAACACGACGCCCTTGTTTTGTGTGTAGTCTGTTTTAAAGTGATGTGATATGTACCACGATGCCCTTGTTTTGTGTGTCGTCTGTTTTAAAGTGATGTGACATGTACCATGATTACTATCCAGGTTGAACCTGCGGGAGCTGGGACCCTGGACCTGTCACATGAGGTGGTTGGTCTGGGTGATGGCCTCTGTCGGAACCACATACGTCTTCTTCTTCCACGAGAGGTGAGGTGGTTATGGGGGGAGGCATCTACGAGAGGTGAGGTGGTTATGGGGGGGGGCATCTACGAGAGGTGAGGTGGTTATGGGGGGGGGGGACATCTACGAGAAGTGAGGTGGTTATGGGGGGGGGTCTTCTACGAGAGATAACGTGGTTATGGGGGGGGTCTTCTTCTACGAGAGGTAACGTGGTTATGGGGGGGGGTCTTCTTCTACGAGAGGTAACGTGGTTATGGGGGGGGGCTTCTACGAGAGGTAACGTGGTTATGGGGGGGGACTTCTACGAGAGGTAACGTGGTTATGGGGGGGTGTCTTCTACGAGAGGTAACGTGGTTATGGGGGGGGGCTTCTACGAGAGGTAACGTGGTTATGGGGGGGGGTCTTCTTCTACGAGAGGTAATGTGGTTATGGGGGGGGTGTCTTCTTCTACGAGAGGTAACGTGGTTATGGGGGGGGGGGTCTTCTTCTACGAGAGGTAACGTGGTTATGGGGGGGCCTTCTACGAGAGGTAACGTGGTTATGGGGGGGCTTCTACGAGAGGTAACGTGGTTATGGGGGGTCTTCTTCTACGAGAGGTAACGTGGTTATGGGGGGGCATCTACGAGAGGTAACGTGGTTATGGGGGGGCATCTACGAGAGGTAACGTGGTTATGGGGGGGTCTTCTTCTACGAGAGGTAACGTGGTTATGGGGGGGTGTCTTCTACGAGAGGTAACGTGGTTATGGGGGGGGTCTTCTTCTACGAGAGGTAACGTGGTTATGGGGGGTCTTCTACGAGAGGTAACGTGGTTAAGGGGGGGGGGGTCTTCTACGAGAGGTAACGTGGTTATGGGGGGTCTTCTTCTACGAGAGGTAACGTGGTTATGGGGGGGTCTTCTTCTACGAGAGGTAACGTGGTTATGGGGGGTCTTCTACGAGAGGTAACGTGGTTATGGGGGGGTCTTCTTCTACGAGAGGTAACGTGGTTATGGGGGGTCTTCTTCTATGAGAGGTAACGTGGTTATGGGGGGGTCTTCTTCTACGAGAGGTAATGTGGTTATGGGGGGGGTCTTCTTCTACGAGAGGTAACGTGGTTATGGGGGGGGGCATCTACAAGAGGTAACGTGGTTATGGGGGGGTCTTCTTCTACGAGAGGTAATGTGGTTATGGGGGGGGGGGGTCTTCTTCTACGAGAGGTAACGTGGTTATGGGGGGGGTCTTCTACGAGAGGTAACGTGGTTATGGGGTCTTCTTCTACGAGAGGTAATGTGGTTATGGGGGGGGGGCTTCTACGAGAGGTAACGTGGTTATGGGGGGGTCTTCTACGAGAGTTAACGTGGTTATGGGGGGGGGAGTCTTCTTCTATGAGAGGTAACGTGGTTATGGGGGGGTCTTCTTCTACGAGAGGTAACGTGGTTATGGGGGGGTCTTCTACGATAGGTAACATGGTTATGGGGGGGGTCTTCTACGAGAGGTAACGTGGTTATGGGGGGTGTCTTCTTCTACG
>NW_022265862.1:147158-177158 GCF_002021735.2 Oncorhynchus kisutch | reverse complement strand
AGAGAATGGTTGTATGGTAATTGAATGGTAATGGCTCAAGTCAAAACAACACAAGGCTAAACAGAAACACAGAGAATGGTTGTATGGTAATTGAATGGTAATGGCTCAAGTCAAAACAACACAAGGCTAAACAGAAACACAGAGAATGGTTGTATGGTAATTGAATGGTAATGGCTCAAGTCAAAACAACACAAGGCTAAACAGAAACACAGAGAATGGTTGTATGGTAATTGAATGGTAATGGCTCAAGTCAAAACAACACAAGGCTAAACAGAAACACAGAGAATGGTTGTATGGTAATTGAATGGTAATGGCTCAAGTCAAAACAACACAAGGCTAAACAGAAACACAGAGAATGGTTGTATGGTAATTGAATGGTAATGGCTCAAGTCAAAACAAAACAACACAAGGCTAAACAGAAACACAGAGAATGGTTGTATGGTAATTGAATGGTAATGGCTCAAGTCAAAACAAAACAACACAAGGCTAAACAGAAACAAAGAGAATGGTTGTATGGTAATTGAATGGTAATGGCTCAAGTCAAAACAACACAAGGCTAAACAGAAACACAGAGAATGGTTGTATGGTAATTGAATGGTAATGGCTCAAGTCAAAACAAAACAACACAAGGCTAAACAGAAACACAGAGAATGGTTGTATGGCAATTGAATGGTAATGGCTCAAGTCAAAACAACACAAGGCTAAACAGAAACACAGAGAATGGTTGTATGGTAATTGAATGGTAATGGCTCAAGTCAAAACAAAACAACACAAGGCTAAACAGAAACACAGAGAATGGTTGTATGGTAATTGAATGGTAATGGCTCAAGTCAAAACAAAACAACACAAGGCTAAACAGAAACACAGAGAATGGTTGTATGGTAATTGAATGGTAATGGCTCAAGTCAAAACAAAACAACACAAGGCTAAACAGAAACAAAGAGAATGGTTGTATGGTAATTGAATGGTAATGGCTCAAGTCAAAACAAAACAACACAAGGCTAAACAGAAACACAGAGAATGGTTGTATGGTAATTGAATGGTAATGGCTCAAGTCAAAACAACACAAGGCTAAACAGAAACACAGAGAATGGTTGTATGGTAATTGAATAGTAATGGCTCAAGTCAAAACAACACAAGGCTAAACAGAAACACAGAGAATGGTTGTATGGTAATTGAATGGTAATGGGTCAAGTCAAAACAACACAACACAAGGCTAAACAGAAACACAGAGAATGGTTGTATGGTAATTGAATGGTAATGGCTCAAGTCAAAACAACACAAGGCTAAACAGAAACACAGAGAATGGTTGTATGGTAATTGAATGGTAATGGCTCAAGTCAAAACAACACAAGGCTAAACAGAAACACAGAGAATGGTTGTATGGTAATTGAATGGTAATGGCTCAAGTCAAAACAACACAAGGCTAAACAGAAACACAGAGAATGGTTGTATGGTAATTGAATGGTAATGGCTCAAGTCAAAACAACACAAGGCTAAACAGAAACACAGAGAATGGTTGTATGGTAATTGAATGGTAATGGCTCAAGTCAAAACAACACAAGGCTAAACAGAAACACAGAGAATGGTTGTATGGTAATTGAATGGTAATGGCTCAAGTCAAAACAACACAAGGCTAAACAGAAACACAGAGAATGGTTGTATGGTAATTGAATGGTAATGGCTCAAGTCAAAACAACACAACACAAGGCTAAACAGAAACACAGAGAATGGTTGTATGTTAATTGAATGGTAATGGCTCAAGTCAAAACAACACAAGGCTAAACAGAAACACAGAGAATGGTTGTATGGTAATTGAATGGTAATGGCTCAAGTCAAAACAACACAAGGCTAAACAGAAACACAGAGAATGGTTGTATGGTAATTGAATGGTAATGGCTCAAGTCAAAACAACACAAGGCTAAACAGAAACACAGAGAATGGTTGTATGGTAATTGAATGGTAATGGCTCAAGTCAAAACAACACAAGGCTAAACAGAAACACAGAGAATGGTTGTATGGTAATTGAATGGTAATGGCTCAAGTCAAAGCAACACAAGGCTAAACAGAAACACAGAGAATGGTTGTATGGTAATTGAATGGTAATGGCTCAAGTCAAAACAACACAAGGCTAAACAGAAACAAGGAGAATGGTTGTATGGTAATTGAATGGTAATGGCTCAAGTCAAAACAAAACAACACAAGGCTAAACAGAAACACAGAGAATGGTTGTATGGTAATTGAATGGTAATGGCTCAAGTCAAAACAACACAAGGCTAAACAGAAACACAGAGAATGGTTGTATGGTAATTGAATGGTAATGGCTCAAGTCAAAACAAAACAACACAAGGCTAAACAGAAACACAGAGAATGGTTGTATGGTAATTGAATGGTAATGGCTCAAGTCAAAACAAAACAACACAAGGCTAAACAGAAACACAGAGAATGGTTGTATGGTAATTGAATGGTAATGGCTCAAGTCAAAACAAAACAACACAAGGCTAAACAGAAACACAGAGAATGGTTGTATGGTAATTGAATGGTAATGGCTCAAGTCAAAACAAAACAACACAAGGCTAAACAGAAACACAGAGAATGGTTCTATGGTAATTGAATGGTAATGGCTCAAGTCAAAACAACACAAGGCTAAACAGAAACACAGAGAATGGTTGTATGGTAATTGAATGGTAATGGCTCAAGTCAAAACAACACAAGGCTAAACAGAAACACAGAGAATGGTTGTATGGTAATTGAATGGTAATGGCTCAAGTCAAAACAACACAAGGCTAAACAGAAACACAGAGAATGGTTGTATGGTAATTGAATGGTAATGGCTCAAGTCAAAACAACACAAGGCTAAACAGAAACACAGAGAATGGTTGTATGGTAATTGAATGGTAATGGCTCAAGTCAAAACAACACAAGGCTAAACAGAAACACAGAGAATGGTTGTATGGTAATTGAATGGTAATGGCTCAAGTCAAAACAACACAAGGCTAAACAGAAACACAGAGAATGGTTGTATGGTAATTGAATGGTAATGGCTCAAGTCAAAACAACACAAGGCTAAACAGAAACACAGAGAATGGTTGTATGGTAATTGAATGGTAATAGCTCAAGTCAAAACAACACAAGGCTAAACAGAAACACAGAGAATGGTTGTATGGTAATTGAATGGTAATGGCTCAAGTCAAAACAACACAAGGCTAAACAGAAACACAGAGAATGGTTGTATGGTAATTGAATGGTAATGGCTCAAGTCAAAACAACACAAGGCTAAACAGAAACACAGAGAATGGTTGTATGGTAATTGAATGGTAATGGCTCAAGTCAAAACAAAACAACACAAGGCTAAACAGAAACACAGAGAATGGTTGTATGGTAATTGAATGGTAATGGCTCAAGTCAAAACAACACAAGGCTAAACAGAAACACAGAGAATGGTTGTATGGTAATTGAATGGTAATGGCTCAAGTCAAAACAAAACAACACAAGGCTAAACAGAAACACAGAGAATGGTTGTATGGCAATTGAATGGTAATGGCTCAAGTCAAAACAACACAAGGCTAAACAGAAACACAGAGAATGGTTGTATGGTAATTGAATGGTAATGGCTCAAGTCAAAACAAAACAACACAAGGCTAAACAGAAACAAAGAGAATGGTTGTATGGTAATTGAATGGTAATGGCTCAAGTCAAAACAAAACAACACAAGGCTAAACAGAAACACAGAGAATGGTTGTATGGTAATTGAATGGTAATGGCTCAAGTCAAAACAACACAAGGCTAAACAGAAACACAGAGAATGGTTGTATGGTAATTGAATAGTAATGGCTCAAGTCAAAACAACACAAGGCTAAACAGAAACACAGAGAATGGTTGTATGGTAATTGAATGGTAATGGGTCAAGTCAAAACAACACAACACAAGGCTAAACAGAAACACAGAGAATGGTTGTATGGTAATTGAATGGTAATGGCTCAAGTAAAAACAACACAAGGCTAAACAGAAACACAGAGAATGGTTGTATGGTAATTGAATGGTAATGGCTCAAGTCAAAACAAAACAACACAAGGCTAAACAGAAACACAGAGAATGGTTGTATGGTAATTGAATGGTAATGGCTCAAGTCAAAACAAAACAACACAAGGCTAAACAGAAACACAGAGAATGGTTGTATGGTAATTGAATGGTAATGGCTCAAGTCAAAACAACACAAGGCTAAACAGAAACACAGAGAATGGTTGTATGGTAATTGAATAGTAATGGCTCAAGTCAAAACAACACAAGGCTAAACAGAAACACAGAGAATGGTTGTATGGTAATTGAATGGTAATGGGTCAAGTCAAAACAACACAACACAAGGCTAAACAGAAACACAGAGAATGGTTGTATGGTAATTGAATGGTAATGGCTCAAGTCAAAACAACACAAGGCTAAACAGAAACACAGAGAATGGTTGTATGGTAATTGAATGGTAATGGCTCAAGTCAAAACAACACAAGGCTAAACAGAAACACAGAGAATGGTTGTATGGTAATTGAATGGTAATGGCTCAAGTCAAAACAACACAAGGCTAAACAGAAACACAGAGAATGGTTGTATGGTAATTGAATGGTAATGGCTCAAGTCAAAACAACACAAGGCTAAACAGAAACACAGAGAATGGTTGTATGGTAATTGAATGGTAATGGCTCAAGTCAAAACAACACAAGGCTAAACAGAAACACAGAGAATGGTTGTATGGTAATTGAATGGTAATGGCTCAAGTCAAAACAACACAAGGCTAAACAGAAACACAGAGAATGGTTGTATGGTAATTGAATGGTAATGGCTCAAGTCAAAACAACACAACACAAGGCTAAACAGAAACACAGAGAATGGTTGTATGTTAATTGAATGGTAATGGCTCAAGTCAAAACAACACAAGGCTAAACAGAAACACAGAGAATGGTTGTATGGTAATTGAATGGTAATGGCTCAAGTCAAAACAACACAAGGCTAAACAGAAACACAGAGAATGGTTGTATGGTAATTGAATGGTAATGGCTCAAGTCAAAACAACACAAGGCTAAACAGAAACACAGAGAATGGTTGTATGGTAATTGAATGGTAATGGCTCAAGTCAAAACAACACAAGGCTAAACAGAAACACAGAGAATGGTTGTATGGTAATTGAATGGTAATGGCTCAAGTCAAAACAAAACAACACAAGGCTAAACAGAAACACAGAGAATGGTTGTATGGTAATTGAATGGTAATGGCTCAAGTCAAAACAAAACAACACAAGGCTAAACAGAAACACAGAGAATGGTTGTATGGTAATTGAATGGTAATGGCTCAAGTCAAAACAACACAAGGCTAAACAGAAACACAGAGAATGGTTGTATGGTAATTGAATGGTAATGGCTCAAGTCAAAACAAAACAACACAAGGCTAAACAGAAACACAGAGAATGGTTGTATGGTAATTGAATGGTAATGGCTCAAGTCAAAACAACACAAGGCTAAACAGAAACACAGAGAATGGTTGTATGGTAATTGAATGGTAATGGCTCAAGTCAAAGCAACACAAGGCTAAACAGAAACACAGAGAATGGTTGTATGGTAATTGAATGGTAATGGCTCAAGTCAAAACAACACAAGGCTAAACAGAAACAAAGAGAATGGTTGTATGGTAATTGAATGGTAATGGCTCAAGTCAAAACAAAACAACACAAGGCTAAACAGAAACACAGAGAATGGTTGTATGGTAATTGAATGGTAATGGCTCAAGTCAAAACAACACAAGGCTAAACAGAAACACAGAGAATGGTTGTATGGTAATTGAATAGTAATGGCTCAAGTCAAAACAACACAAGGCTAAACAGAAACACAGAGAATGGTTGTATGGTAATTGAATGGTAATGGGTCAAGTCAAAACAACACAACACAAGGCTAAACAGAAACACAGAGAATGGTTGTATGGTAATTGAATGGTAATGGCTCAAGTCAAAACAACACAAGGCTAAACAGAAACACAGAGAATGGTTGTATGGTAATTGAATGGTAATGGCTCAAGTCAAAACAACACAAGGCTAAACAGAAACACAGAGAATGGTTGTATGGTAATTGAATGGTAATGGCTCAAGTCAAAACAACACAAGGCTAAACAGAAACACAGAGAATGGTTGTATGGTAATTGAATGGTAATGGCTCAAGTCAAAACAACACAAGGCTAAACAGAAACACAGAGAATGGTTGTATGGTAATTGAATGGTAATGGCTCAAGTCAAAACAACACAAGGCTAAACAGAAACACAGAGAATGGTTGTATGGTAATTGAATGGTAATGGCTCAAGTCAAAACAACACAAGGCTAAACAGAAACACAGAGAATGGTTGTATGGTAATTGAATGGTAATGGCTCAAGTCAAAACAACACAACACAAGGCTAAACAGAAACACAGAGAATGGTTGTATGTTAATTGAATGGTAATGGCTCAAGTCAAAACAACACAAGGCTAAACAGAAACACAGAGAATGGTTGTATGGTAATTGAATGGTAATGGCTCAAGTCAAAACAACACAAGGCTAAACAGAAACACAGAGAATGGTTGTATGGTAATTGAATGGTAATGGCTCAAGTCAAAACAACACAAGGCTAAACAGAAACACAGAGAATGGTTGTATGGTAATTGAATGGTAATGGCTCAAGTCAAAACAACACAAGGCTAAACAGAAACACAGAGAATGGTTGTATGGTAATTGAATGGTAATGGCTCAAGTCAAAACAAAACAACACAAGGCTAAACAGAAACACAGAGAATGGTTGTATGGTAATTGAATGGTAATGGCTCAAGTCAAAACAAACAACACAAGGCTAAACAGAAACACAGAGAATGGTTGTATGGTAATTGAATGGTAATGGCTCAAGTCAAAACAACACAAGGCTAAACAGAAACACAGAGAATGGTTGTATGGTAATTGAATGGTAATGGCTCAAGTCAAAACAAAACAACACAAGGCTAAACAGAAACACAGAGAATGGTTGTATGGTAATTGAATGGTAATGGCTCAAGTCAAAACAACACAAGGCTAAACAGAAACACAGAGAATGGTTGTATGGTAATTGAATGGTAATGGCTCAAGTCAAAGCAACACAAGGCTAAACAGAAACACAGAGAATGGTTGTATGGTAATTGAATGGTAATGGCTCAAGTCAAAACAACACAAGGCTAAACAGAAACAAAGAGAATGGTTGTATGGTAATTGAATGGTAATGGCTCAAGTCAAAACAAAACAACACAAGGCTAAACAGAAACACAGAGAATGGTTGTATGGTAATTGAATGGTAATGGCTCAAGTCAAAACAACACAAGGCTAAACAGAAACACAGAGAATGGTTGTATGGTAATTGAATAGTAATGGCTCAAGTCAAAACAACACAAGGCTAAACAGAAACACAGAGAATGGTTGTATGGTAATTGAATGGTAATGGGTCAAGTCAAAACAACACAACACAAGGCTAAACAGAAACACAGAGAATGGTTGTATGGTAATTGAATGGTAATGGCTCAAGTCAAAACAACACAAGGCTAAACAGAAACACAGAGAATGGTTGTATGGTAATTGAATGGTAATGGCTCAAGTCAAAACAACACAAGGCTAAACAGAAACACAGAGAATGGTTGTATGGTAATTGAATGGTAATGGCTCAAGTCAAAACAACACAAGGCTAAACAGAAACACAGAGAATGGTTGTATGGTAATTGAATGGTAATGGCTCAAGTCAAAACAACACAAGGCTAAACAGAAACACAGAGAATGGTTGTATGGTAATTGAATGGTAATGGCTCAAGTCAAAACAACACAAGGCTAAACAGAAACACAGAGAATGGTTGTATGGTAATTGAATGGTAATGGCTCAAGTCAAAACAACACAAGGCTAAACAGAAACACAGAGAATGGTTGTATGGTAATTGAATGGTAATGGCTCAAGTCAAAACAACACAACACAAGGCTAAACAGAAACACAGAGAATGGTTGTATGTTAATTGAATGGTAATGGCTCAAGTCAAAACAACACAAGGCTAAACAGAAACACAGAGAATGGTTGTATGGTAATTGAATGGTAATGGCTCAAGTCAAAACAACACAAGGCTAAACAGAAACACAGAGAATGGTTGTATGGTAATTGAATGGTAATGGCTCAAGTCAAAACAACACAAGGCTAAACAGAAACACAGAGAATGGTTGTATGGTAATTGAATGGTAATGGCTCAAGTCAAAACAACACAAGGCTAAACAGAAACACAGAGAATGGTTGTATGGTAATTGAATGGTAATGGCTCAAGTCAAAACAAAACAACACAAGGCTAAACAGAAACACAGAGAATGGTTGTATGGTAATTGAATGGTAATGGCTCAAGTCAAAACAAAACAACACAAGGCTAAACAGAAACACAGAGAATGGTTGTATGGTAATTGAATGGTAATGGCTCAAGTCAAAACAACACAAGGCTAAACAGAAACACAGAGAATGGTTGTATGGTAATTGAATGGTAATGGCTCAAGTCAAAACAACACAAGGCTAAACAGAAACACAGAGAATGGTTGTATGGTAATTGAATGGTAATGGCTCAAGTCAAAACAAAACAACACAAGGCTAAACAGAAACACAGAGAATGGTTGTATGGTAATTGAATGGTAATGGCTCAAGTCAAAACAACACAAGGCTAAACAGAAACACAGAGAATGGTTGTATGGTAATTGAATGGTAATGGCTCAAGTCAAAACGACACAAGGCTAAACAGAAACACAGAGAATGGTTGTATGGTAATTGAATGGTAATGGCTCAAGTCAAAACAACACAAGGCTAAACAGAAACACAAAGAATGGTTGTATGGTAATTGAATGGTAATGGCTCAAGTCAAAACAACACAAGGCTAAACAGAAACACAGAGAATGGTTGTATGGTAATTGAATGGTAATGGCTCAAGTCAAAACAACACAAGGCTAAACAGAAACACAGAGAATGGTTGTATGGTAATTGAATGGTAATGGCTCAAGTCAAAACAACACAAGGCTAAACAGAAACACAGAGAATGGTTGTATGGTAATTGAATGGTAATGGCTCATGTCAAAACAAAAGAACACAAGGCTAAACAGAAACAAAGAGAATGGTTGTATGGTAATTGAATGGTAATGGCTCAAGTCAAAACAAAACAACACAAGGCTAAACAGAAACAAAGAGAATGGTTGTATGGTAATTGAATGGTAATGGCTCAAGTCAAAACAAAACAACACAAGGCTAAACAGAAACAAAGAGAATGGTTGTATGGTAATTGAATGGCTCAAGGTGGGGAAACAGTGGGATCAGTGGATTAACTTTCACCCTTGTTGTCCCCCTGTAGCCGGACCGCGAGGGGCTGTGTGAGTTGTTAGTGGGCGGTGCCTGTTACTGTCTGGGCATGGTGTTCTTCAAGAGTGATGGCCTCGTCCCGTTCGCCCATGCCATCTGGCACCTGTTTGTTGCCATGGGAGCAGGCGTCCATTACTACGCCATCTACCGGTACCTCTACACGCCAGCAGCCAATCAGATGAAGACATCCAGATGACACACGGAGACCGGGGGCGAGGGGTGATGACGTCACAGGACGTTGAAGGAAGGAGTGGACTTGTGAAGAAGTGATGTCAAGAAAGGAGGGATGGAGAGATGAGAATAGAACCATAGTAACGTGGAGAGATGAGAATAGAACCATAGCAATGTGGAGAGGTGGCAATAGAACCATAGCAAAGTGGAGAGATTAGAATAGAACCATAGCAACGTGGAGAGATGAGAATAGAACCATAGCAACGTGGAGAGATGAGAATAGAACCATAGCAACGTGGAGAGATGACAATAGAACCATATCAACGTGGAGAGGTGACAATAGAACCATAGCAACGTGGAGAGATGAGAATAGAACCATAGCAACGTGGAGAGGTGAGAATAGAACCATAGCAACGTGGAGAGATGAGAATAGAACCATAGCAACGTGGAGAGATGAGAATAGAACCATAGCAACGTAGAGAGAAGAGAAAAGAACCATAGCAACGTGGAGAGGTGAGAATAGAACCATAGCAACATGGAGAGATGAGAATAGAACCATAGCAACGTGGAGAGGTGACAATAGAACCATAGCAACGTGGAGAGATGAGAATAGAACCATAGCAACGTGGAGAGGTGAGAATAGAACCATAGCAACGTGGAGAGATGAGAATAGAACCATAGCAACGTGGAGAGATGAGAATAGAACCATAGCAACGTGGAGAGATGAGAATAGAACCATAGCAACGTGGAGAGGTGACAATAGAACCATAGCAAAGTGGAGAGATTAGAATAGAACCATAGCAACGTGGAGAGATGAGAATAGAACCATAGCAACGTGGAGAGATGACAATAGAACCATATCAACGTGGAGAGGTGACAATAGAACCATAGCAACGTGGAGAGATGAGAATAGAACCATAGCAACGTGGAGAGGTGAGAATAGAACCATAGCAACGTGGATAGATGAGAATAGAACCATAGCAACGTGGAGAGATGAGAATAGAACCATAGCAACGTGGAGAGGTGAGAATAGAACCATAGCAATGTGGAGAGATGAGAATAGAACCATAGCAACGTGGAGAGATGAGAATAGAACCATAGCAACGTGGAGAGGTGAGAATAGAACCATAGCAACGTGGAGAGATGAGAATAGAACCATAGCAACGTAGAGAGATGAGAATAGAACCATAGCAATGTGGAGAGATGAGAATAGAACCATAGCAACGTGGAGAGATGAGAATAGAACCATAGCAACGTGGAGAGATGAGAATAGCAACGTGGAGAGATATTTTTTAAATGTCCCTTTTATTTAACCAGGTAGGCCAGTTCTCAGTTACAACTGCGACATGGCCAAGATAAAGCAAAGCAGTGTGACAAAAACAACAACACAGAGATGAGAATAGAACCATAGAAACATGGGGAGATCACTGGTTTATGTGTCCTGGACAGACTGGATGTAGATCACTGGTTTATGTGTCCTGGACAGACTGGATGTAGATCACTGGTTTATGTGTCCTGGACAGACAGGATGTTGATCACTGGTTTATGTGTCCTGGACAGACAGGATGTAGATCACTGGTTTATGTGTCCTGGACAGACTGGATGTAGATCACTGGTTTATGTGTCCTGGACAGACAGGAGGTAGATCACTGGTTTATGTGTCCTGGACAGACAGGATGTTGATCACTGGTTTATGTGTCCTGGACAGACAGGATGTAGATCACTGGTTTATGTGTCCTGGACAGACAGGATGTTGATCTCTGGTTTATGTGTCCTGGACAGACAGGATGTAGATCACTGGTTTATGTGTCCTGGACAGACTGGATGTAGATCACTGGTTTATGTGTCCTGGACAGACAGGATGTAGATCACTGGTTTATGTGTCCTGGACAGACAGGATGTAGATCACTGGTTTATGTGTCCTGGACAGACAGGATGTAGATCACTGGATGTTGATCACTGGTTTATGTGTCCTGGACAGACAGGATGTAGATCACTGGTTTATGTGTCCTGGACAGACTGGATGTAGATCACTGGTTTATGTGTCCTGGACAGACAGGATGTAGATCACTGGTTTATGTGTCCTGGACAGACAGGATGTAGATCACTGGATGTTGATCACTGGTTTATGTGTCCTGGACAGACAGGATGTAGATCACTGGTTTATGTGTCCTGGACAGACTGGATGTAGATCACTGGTTTATGTGTTCTGGACAGACAGGATGTAGATCACTGGTTTATGTGTCCTGGACAGACAGGATGTAGATCACTGGTTTATGTGTTCTGGACAGACAGGATGTAGATCACTGGTTTATGTGTCCTGGACAGACAGGATGTAGATCACTGGTTTATGTGTCCTGGACAGACAGGATGTTGATCACTGGTTTATGTGTCCTGGACAGACTGGATGTAGATCACTGGTTTATGTGTCCTGGACAGACAGGATGTAGATCACTGGTTTATGTGTCCTGGACAGACTGGATGTTGATCACTGGTTTATGTGTCCTGGACAGACAGGAGGTAGATCACTGGTTTATGTGTCCTGGACAGAGAGGATGTAGATCACTGGTTTATGTGTCCTGGACAGACAGGATGTAGATCACTGGTTTATGTGTCCTGGACAGACAGGATGTAGATCACTGGATGTTGATCACTGGTTTATGTGTCCTGGACAGACAGGATGTAGATCACTGGATGTTGATCGCTGGTTTATGTGTCCTGGACAGACAGGATGTAGATCACTGGTTTATGTGTCCTGGACAGACTGGATGTTGATCACTGGTTTATGTGTCCTGGACAGACAGGATGTAGGTCACTGGTTTATGTGTTCTGGACAGACAGGATGTAGATCACTGGTTTATGTGTCCTGGACAGACAGGATGTAGATCACTGGTTTATGTGTCCTGGACAGACAGGATGTAAAGTTATGTAACCCTCCAGTGTAGTGTAGTGTAGTGCGGTGCGGTGTGGTGCAGTGTAGTGTAGTGTAGTGAACTGTAGTGTAGTGTAGTGTAGTGTAGTGAACTGTAGTGTAGTGTAGTGTAGTGAACTGTAGTGTAGTGTAGTGAACTGTAGTGTAGTGTAGTGAACTGTAGTGTAGTGTAGTGTGCGTGCGTGGTAGAGTAGTCTAGAAATGACAGATGGTGAAGGTGTTTCTCCTGATTGTACTACTAATACATTCCAGACTAGTGAAGGTATTATCCTACTACAGCCATAATTACTATTATTGTTATTACTATTATTATTAATACATTCCAGACTAGTGCAGGTATTTTCCTACTACAGCCATAATTACTACTACCATAATTATTATTATTATACTATTGTTACTATTATTATTCTTACTATTATTATTATTATACTATTATTACTATTATTATTATTATACTATTCTTACTATTATTATTCTTACTATTATTATTCTTACTATTACTGTTATTATTTGTACTATTATTCGTTTTTACTATTGTTAGTACTATTATTATTATTGCTATTACTATTACTATCATTATTAATAGTAGTATTATTACTAGTATTACTACCATTATGAATAGTATTATTATTATTACTATCATTATTAATAGTATTATTATTATTACTATCATTATTAATAGTATTATTATTATTACTATTATTACTATCATTATTAATAGTATTATTATTATTACTATTATTACTATCATTATTAATAGTATTATTATTATTACTATCATTATTAATAGTATTATTATTACTGGTATTACTATCATTATTAATAGTATTATTATTATTACTATCATTATGAATAGTATTATTATTACTATCATTATTGATAGTATTATTATTATTACTATCATTATTAATAGTATTATTATTATTACTATCATTATTAATAGTAGTATTATTATTACTAGTATTACTATCATTATTACTAGTATTATTATTATTACTAGTATTACTATCATTATTAATAGTATTATTATTATTACTAGTATTACTATCATTATTAATAGTAGTATTATTATTACTAGTATTACTATCATTATTAATAGTATTATTATTATTACTATCATTATTAATAGTATTATTATTATTACTAGTATTACTATCATTATTAATAGTATTATTATTATTACTATCATTATTAATAGTATTATTATTACTAGTATTACTATCATTATTAATAGTATTATTATTACTAGTATTACTATCATTATTAATAGTATTATTATTATTACTATCATTATTAATAGTATTATTATTATTACTAGTATTACTATCATTATTACTAGTATTATTATTATTACTAGTATTACTATCATTATTAATAGTATTATTATTATTACTAGTATTACTATCATTATTAATAGTAGTATTATTATTACTAGTATTACTATCATTATTAATAGTATTATTATTATTACTATCATTATTAATAGTATTATTATTATTACTAGTATTACTATCATTATTAATAGTATTATTATTATTACTATCATTATTAATAGTATTATTATTACTAGTATTACTATCATTATTAATAGTATTATTATTACTAGTATTACTATCATTATTAATAGTATTATTATTATTACTATCATTATTAATAGTATTATTATTACTAGTATTACTATCATTATTAATAGTAGTATTATTATTACTAGTATTACTATCATTATTAATAGTAGTATTATTGTTGTTATTATTATTACTATTATTAATAGTGGTATTATTATTTTTACTGTTGTTATTATTGCTATTATTAATAGTAGTATTGTTATTATTATTATTACTGTTATTATTATTGCTATTAATCGTATTACTGTTGCTGTTATTACTAGTATTATAATTATTAATATTATCACTGTTACTATTATTACTATTTTTAATAGTATTATGATTATAGTTATTAGAACTATTATCACTGTTACTATTATTACTATTTCTAATAGTATTATTAGTATAATTATTAATACTATTATTCCTGTTTAATAGTATTAGTATAATTATTATTACTATTATTCCTTTTTAATAGTATTAGTATAATTATTATTACTATTATTCCTGTTTAATAGTATTAGTATAATTATTATTACTATTATTCCTTTTTAATAGTATTATTGTTACTAGTATTACTATTATTCCTTTTTAATAGTATTAGTATAATTATTATTACTATTATTCCTTTTTAATAGTATTAGTATAATTATTATTACTATTATTCCTTTTTAATAGTATTATTGTTACTAGTATTAATATTAGTGACGCACCGATATTACATTTTTGGCCAATATTTTCCTAGTTAAATAAAGGTTACACACACACACACACACACACACACATACACACACACACACACACACACACACACACACACACACACACACACACACACACACACACACACACACACACACACACACACACACACACACACACACACACACCCCACACTGTTGGCATTGAAGTATGTCCCTATTACTAGCAAATGTAATCAAAATCTATTTCTTTCACTTACTTGCTGTGCTGTTTCATTGTTCATTTGTTCATTTCATTTCATTTATTTCACCTTTATTTAACCAGGTGGCCAGTTGAGAACACCTTTATTTAACCAGGTAGGCTAGTAGAGAACACCTTTATTTAACCAGGTAGGCTAGTTGAGAACACCTTTATTTAACCAGGTAGGCTAGTTGAGAACACCTTTATTTAACCGGGTACGCTAGTTGAGAACACCTTTATTTAACCAGTTAGGCCAGTTGAGAACACCTTTATTTAACCAGGTAGGCTAGTTGAGAACAAGTTCTCATTTACAACTGCGACCTGGCCAAGATAAAGCAAAGCAGTGCAACAAAAACAACAACACAGAGTTCCACATAAACAAACGTACAGTCAATAACACAATATAACAAATGCTACGGGTGGGTGTTGCTATGGTGACCAGTGAGCTGAGATAAGGCAGGGCTTTACCTAGTAAAGACTTATAGATGACCTGGAGCCAGTGGGTTTGGCGACGAGTATGTAGCGAGGGCCAGAGACAGCATACAGGTCGCAGTGGTGGGTGGTATATGGGGCTTTGGTGACAAAACGGATGGCACTGTGATAGACTACATCCAGTTTGCTGAGTAGAGTGTTGGAGGCTATTTTGTAAATGACATCGCCGAAGTCAAGGATCGGTAGGATAGTCAGTTTACCTAGGGTATGTTTGGCAGCATGAGTAAAGGATGTTTGTTACGAAATAGTAAGCCAATACTAGATTTAATTTTGTTTAATGTTGAGTCTGGGAGAAGAGTTTACAGTCTAACCAGACACCTAGGTATTTGTAGTTGTCCACATATTCAACCACTGGGTTAGTTAGGTGACCTGGGTTAGGTCAGACATGTTGACCCCTCTGGGTCCCCAGGACCAGGAACCACTGGGTTAGTTAGGTGACCTGGGTTAGGTCAGACATGTTGACCCCTCTGGGTCCCCAGGACCAGGAACCACTGGGTTAGTTAGGTGACCTGGGTTAGGTCAGACATGTTGACCCCTCTGGGTTCCCAGGACCAGGAACCACTGGGTTAGTTAGGTGACCTGGGTCTAGAAGGCCCCTCTGATGGTTTAGAACCAGACAGTAGGGATGTTATAAGGTTTATATGTCTCATGTTTGCTCACTTCAATAGTGTCTTTGGTTATTCTCAGAGGAACTGAGAGGAATGTCATCAATACTATTATAAATCTGTATGTTATTATGTTGTCGTATTCCAGGACATGACCTCTCCTACCCTTCGCCCTGTCGTATTCCAGGACATGATCTCTCCTGCCCTTCGCCCTGTCGTATTCCAGGAGATGACCTCTCCTGCCCTTCGCCCTGTCGTATTCCAGGACATGACCTCTCCTGCCCTTCGCCCTGTCGTATTCCAGGACATGACCTCTCCTGCCCTTCGCCCTGTCGTATTCCAGGACATGACCTCTCCTGCCCTTCGCCCTGTCGTATTCCAGTACATGACCTCTCCTTCCTTTCGCCCTGTCGTATTCCAGTACATGACCTCTCTTTCCCTTCGCCCTGTCGTATTCCAGGACATGACCTCTCCTGCCCTTCGCCCTGTCGTATTCCAGGACATGACCTCTCCTGCCCTTCGCCCTGTCGTATTCCAGTACATGACCTCTCCTTCCCTTCGCCCTGTCGTATTCCAGTACATGACCTCTCTTTCCCTTCGCCCTGTCGTATTCCAGGACATGACCTCTCCTGCCCTTCGCCCTGTCGTATTCCAGGACATGACCTCTCCTGCCCTTCGCCCTGTTGTATTCCAGGACATGACCTCTCCTGCCCTTCGCCCTGTCGTATTCCAGGACATGACCTCTCCTGCCCTTCGCCCTGTCGTATTCCAGGACATGACCTCTCCTGCCCTTCGCCCTGTCGAATTCCAGGACATGACCTCTCCTGCCCTTCGCCCTGTCGTATTCCAGGACATGACCTCTCCTGCCCTTCGCCCTGTCGTATTCCAGTACATGACCTCTCCTGCCCTTCGCCCTGTCGTATTCCAGTACATGACCTCTCCTGCCCTTCACCCTGTCGTATTCCAGGACATGACCTCTCCTGCCCTTCGCCCTGTCGTATTCCAGGACATGACCTCACTTGCCCTTCGCCCTGTCGTATTCCAGGAAATTGACCTGTCCTGCCCTTCGCCCTGTCGTATTCCAGGACATGACCTCTCCTGCCCTTCACCCTGTCGTATTCCAGGACATGACCTCTCCTGCCCTTCGCCCTGTCGTATTCCAGGACATGACCTCTCCTGCCCTTCGCCCTGTCGAATTCCAGGACATGACCTCTCCTGCCCTTTGCCCTGTCGTATTCCAGGACATGACCTCTCCTGCCCTTCGCCCTGTCGTATTCCAGTACATGACCTCTCCTGCCCTTCGCCCCTCTGATGTCCTTTATTGTGACAGTGACCCCCCGACCTCACACTGCGGTGTTTTATAGCATCTGGGCAGTGTTCCCAGTTGGCTTGCTGTTGTGACCTCACGCTGCTGTGTTTTATAGCACAGTGACCACAGTGACCACCTGACCCTGACACAGTGACCCCCCCCCGACCTCAGACTTCTGTGTTTACACAGACAGTATTGTAACACGGATGTAACATTAAAACACATAGGCCTATGTAACATGGTAACATGTATGTAACATGTATGTGCTCTGCTGTAGGAGCACACTATCCTGTAGTATTCTGAGCCCCCCCAACCCCCCCCCTCCGCACCTCCAGATTCAGAAATGGCACCCTATTCCCAATATAGTGCAGTACTTTCTTTTGATATGCGGGAGACCCCTGAGTTAGAATCGCCGCCTGTCGTAGAACCCTCGCTCTGTTGCTATGGCGATGCCCTAAATAAGCTAGGGTACCAAAACCCCGCCCCTCCTTCCCTCCACTGCTCTCTAGAATAGATACCTCGTCTCCTCTGTCACGTCTTGTTGTTTCTTCTCCTCTCCGTCGTTAAACCGGCGTTCCTGATTCATGTGGTTAATATGTTGTTGTTGTTGTTGTGATTCCGATTTGTTGTTATTATTCTATTTCAGCATCGCTCTTTAAACCATGAGTCAGTTTGTGAATGAACTGGCTGACAACAACTGACCAATCACGCGTCAGACTAGGAGACGTACGCAGACCAATCACGCGTCAGAATAGGAGCCGTACGCTGACCAATCACGCGTCAGAATAGGAGACGTACGCTGACCAATCACGCGTCAGACTAGGAGACGTACGCAGACCAATCACGCGTCAGAATAGGAGCCGTACGCTGACCAATCACGCGTCAGAATAGGAGACGTACGCTGACCAATCACGCGTCAGACTAGGAGACGGACGCAGACCAATCACGCGTCAGAATAGGAGCCGTACGCTGACCAATCACGCGTCAGAATAGGAGACGTACGCTGACCAATCACACGTCAGACTAGGAGACGTACGCTGACCAATCACACGTCAGAATAGGAGATGTACGCAGACCAATCACACGTCAGACTAGGAGACGTACGCTGACCAATCACACGTCAGAATAGGAGACGTACGCTGACCAATCACGCGTCAGACTAGGAGACGTACGCTGACCAATCACGCGTCAGAATAGGAGACGGACGCTGACCAATCACGCGTCAGAATAGGAGACGTACGCTGACCAATCACACGTCAGAATAGGAGACGGACGCTGACCAATCACGCGTCAGAATAGGAGACGTACGCTGACCAATCACGCGTCAGAATAGGAGACGGTTGATCACCAGTTTGGGTATAGATAGCTCTTAATGCTGCAGTCTGTAATTTAGCTCGCCCCCTTGTGGCCACAGGACGAAATGCACAAACAATCAACACTCAAAACTAAACATATTAAGCCAATCGATGTATAGACTCGTGAGGAACCTCTGTTTACAAACAATGGTTGGTTTCAGAGTGTCAGTAGGGAGCAGGACTACCAGAGTGTTCTACTGCCACAGACCGACTGGTGTTCTCCAGCCCTTATAACGGACGGTTATTACACTTCATAGACAGGTCATAGACAGGTCATAGATCGTTAATATACAGACCATAGAGGTGTCATAGACAGGTCATAGAGGTGTCATACACCGTTAATAGACAGACCATAGAGGTGTCATAGACTGTTCATAGACAGGTCATAGAGAGGTTATAGACAGATCATAGACAGGTCATAGAGGTGTCATAGACTGTTCATAGACAGGTCATAGAGGTGTCATAGACAGGTCATAGACAGGCCATAGAGGTGTCATAGACTGTTCATAGACAGGTCATAGACTGTTCATAGACAGGTCATAGAGGTGTCATAGACAAGTCATAGACAGGCCATAGAGGTGTCATAGACAGGTCATAGAGGTGTCATAGATAGGTCATAGAGGTGTCATAGACTGTTCATAGACAGGTCATAGAGGTGTCATAGACAGGTCATAGACAGGCCATAGAGGTGTCGTAGACAGGTCATAGAGGTGTCATCGATAGAGCTACCATACATTTGTCAGATCTGTATTATGTATCTCATAGATCAGCCATGTTTTAGAGCATATAGACAGGTTAACATGTTACAGAACTATAAAAGACTCGTTATGAACAGGTAATAACTGGTCTACGGCACTGAGAGTCTGTTTAATAAGGGTAGTCGCCAGTCTCTCTACTGCCACAACACCACATCTGTTATACCATGACATAAGTATGTTATAAACATGTTATAGGTGTTTAATAAGGGTAGTCGCCAGTCTCTCTACTGCCACAACACCACATCTGTTATACCATGACATAAGTGTGTTATAAACATGTTATAAACATGTTATGGATGTTTAATAAGGGTAGTCGCCAGTCTCTCTACTGCCACAACACCACATCTGTTATACCATGACATAAGTATGTTATAAACATGTTATAGATGTTTAATAAGGGTAGTCGCCAGTCTCTCTACTGCCACAACACCACATCTGTTATACCATGACATAAGTGTGTTATAAACATGTTATAAACATGTTATGGATGTTTAATAAGGGTAGTCGCCAGTCTCTCTACTGCCACAACACCACATCTGTTATACCATGACATAAGTATGTTATAAACATAGTATAGATGCTTAATAAGGGTAGTCGCCAGTCTCTCTACTGCCACAACACCACATCTGTTATACCATGACATAAGTATGTTATAAACATAGTATAGATGCTTAATAAGGGTAGTCGCCAGTCTCTCTACTGCCACAACACCACACCTGTTATACCATGACATAAGTATGTTATAAACATAGTATAGATGCTTAATAAGGGTAGTCGCCAGTCTCTCTACTGCCACAACACCACATCTGTTATACCATGACATAAGTATGTTATAAACATAGTATAGATGCTTAATAAGGGTAGTCGCCAGTCTCTCTACTGCCACAACACCACACCTGTTATACCATGACATAAGTATGTTATAAACATAGTATAGATGCTTAATAAGGGTAGTCGCCAGTCTCTCTACTGCCACAACACCACACCTGTTATACCATGACATAAGTATGTTATAAACATGTTATAGGTGTTTAATAAGGGTAGTCGCCAGTCTCTACTGCCACAACACCACACCTGTTATACCATGACATAAGTATGTTATAAACATAGTATAGATGCTTAATAAGGGTAGTCGCCAGTCTCTCTACTGCCACAACACCACACCTGTTATACCATGACATAAGTATGTTATAAACATAGTATAGATGCTTAATAAGGGTAGTCGCCAGTCTCTCTACTGCCACAACACTGCCTCAGACGTTGCCATGGATGTGTTTTCTAATGTAAATAAGTCACTCCCACTTTCTACACCACCCATGGGCCTTTATAAACCCTCTTCATAGGAGCTCTATAACAGCCTGCATTACTACTCCATACGTAGTGGTTATAAGTGTTTATAATGCTATAAGTGTTTCTGTGGAGCTAGCCATTGGGCTGGACTACCATCTACAGAGAGCAGGGTTTTGTTTCCACCAAGCAGTATCACACCTGATGATTCTACTTGTCAAAATCTTTGATTTAATATTACTGTGATGATGATGATGATGTGTTTTCTATGTGTCTGTCATTTTAATAACAAGCTTTTATATCAGTGAGATTCAGTCTACTGTGGTTATTATGATGTCTGCTCTCTCTGTCTGTCTGTCTCTCTCTCTCTCTCTCTCTGTCTGTCTGCTCTGTTTCCTACCTGTGTGTCTGCTCTCTCTGTTTCCTACCTGTCTGTCTGTCTGTCATTTTAATAACAAGCTTTTATATCAGTGAGATTCAGTCTACTGTGGTTATTATGATGTCTCTCTGTCTGTCTGTCTGTCTGCTCTGTTTCCTACCTGTGTGTCTGCTCTCTCTGTTTCCTACCTGTCTGTCTGTCTGTCATTTTAATAACAAGCTTTTATATCAGTGAGATTCAGTCTACTGTGGTTATTATGATGTCTGCTCTCTCTCTCTCTCTCTCTCTCTGTCTGTCTGTCTGTCTGTCTGTCTGTCTGTCTGTCTGTCTGTCTGTCTGTCTGTCTGTCTGTCTGTCTGTCTGTCTGTCTGTCTGTCTGTCTGTCTGTCTGTCTGTCTGTCTGTCTGTCTCTCTCTCTCTCTCTCTCTCTCTCTCTCTGTCTGTCTGTCTGTCTGTCTGTCTCTCTGTCTCTCTGTCTGCTCTGTTTCCTACCCGTTTGTCTCTCTGTCTGTCTGCTCTGTTTCCTACCCGTTTCTCTCTCTGTCTGTCTGTCTGTCTGTTTCCTACCTGTCTGTCTGTCTGTCTGTTTCCTACCTGTTTGTCTGCTCTCTCTCTCTCTCTGTCTGTTTCCTACCTGTTTGTCTGCTCTCTCTCTCTCTCTGTCTGTCTGTTTCCTACCTGTTTGTCTGTCTGTCTGTCTGTCTGTCTGTCTGTCTGTCTGTCTGTCTGTCTGTTTCCTACCTGTTTGTTCTGTGTGCCTGTCACTGTGGCAACAGTTTGAGGAATGCCCTTTCCTGTTTCAGCATGACAATGCCCCTGTGCACAAATCGAGGTTTATAACAGAAATGGTTTATTAAAATCAGTGTGGAAGAACTTGGCTAGCCTGCACAGAGCCCTGACCTCAACCTTTTGAACTAAACACCTTTGAGATGAATTGGAACATCGACTGCGAGCCAGGTCTAATCGCCCCCTAACATCAGTGCCCAACCTCACTAATGCCCTTGTGGCTGAATGGAAACAAGTCCCCACAGCAATGTTCCAACATCAAGTGGAAAGCCTTCCCAGAAGAGTGGAGGCTGTTATAGCAGCAATGTTCCAACATCTAGTGGAAAGCCTTCCCAGAAGAGTGGAGGCTGTTATAGCAGCAATGTTCCAACATCTAGTGGAAAGTCTTCCCAGAAGAGTGGAGGCTGTTATAGCAGCAATGTTCCTACATCTAGTGGAAAGCCTTCCCAGAAGAGTGGAGGCTGTTATAGCAGCAATGTTCCAACATCTAGTGGAAAGCCTTCCCAGAAGAGTGGAGGCTGTTATAGCAGCAATGTTCCAACATCTAGTGGAAAGCCTTCCCAGAAGAGTGGAGGCTGTTATAGCGGCAATGTTCCAACATCTAGTGGAAAGCCTTCCCAGAAGAGTGGAGGCTGTTATAGCAGCAATGTTCCAACATCTAGTGGAAAGCCTTCCCAGAAGAGTGGAGGCTGTCAGCAAAAGGAGGGACCACCTCTATATTAACACCCATGATGTTGGAATGAGATGTTCTACGAGCCGGTGTCCACATACGTCTGGTCGATTAGTGTATCTGGGCCCTCTAATTGTACCAGTCTTTATGATCCGCCAGAGGGCGCCGTTTCACTGCATTAAGTTCAGTCTGTTGCTCCGCAGCCTTCAGAATGACAGTGCCCTGTTGGTTTGAGCAAACATTCAATAACGTACGGTAATTCATTGATGAATTATGCTACGAAGGAAACCGATGAGGGGGGGGGGGGGGGGGGGGGGGTCAAGAGCTTTCGAATATTTCTGAAGACGCATCGAACTAGTTGAGATGATTTAGGAGTTTATTCTCCTCTGATGACACCACCAAGCTCGAAGAAGTGTTCAGTATTCCGACCACGCGCAACTCACCTTTACAGGCCCTACATCGTGCCCGCGCCGCGCGTGTCCGCCAGACGGAGACCTGTGGTGTCCACACTTTGCGCATCAGCAGGTGCACCCACCCCACCCAAACCCAGAGCGAACCGAAAGGTTCCCGGTGAGTGAGCTCGTGTGTTTCCGTCACCGCTCGTAACCCCGGTTTGGTGTGGAATGCAGACGCCAGAGGAACAGAGAGGGCTCGAGCAATCCGTGGAGGCGCGCGAGTGGAACGGGGAGGAAAAAAACGGTTCACTTAACAATTAACGAGGAGGAAGTTACCGAGTGACTGTCAAAGGGACTCCGTTACCGGTCCATATTCCAAGGAGATATACGCGTTAACTGGTTAAGTCGATTCCATAGGTTGCACACGGGATGAGGAGAGGTCCGGGGTTTCTCCGGTGTGCACCGTATGAACGCAGACACTGCAGACAACGTGAGTGGTGTTACTATACACTGTCTACACACATTACTGTATTCTAACCAACCAGGTAACACTGTCTCGTAGAAGGATATCAGAATGATATTCAGTTCGTGAATTAGACCATCAGATTATTATGTAGCCTTTCACGAGACCATTTTTAAAGAGACGCATTTGATTATCTTGGACGTGTTGCAACATCTTGGTCACACACAGTTAAATCATAGGAGGGGCAACACACAGTCGGTAGGAATAGAAACACACACCTTGTGTTACAACCTGAAAATGTGTGTTTCCTATTATTACCGACTGTGTGTGTTATAAAATCAGCGGCCGTGAGTGGAGACCAGGGTATTTACACCGAGGTGCAGCTCGCATGGATTAAATCCGAGGTTTTAACTACGTGCCTTTTTTGTTTTTTTTGTTGTTGCCTTGGCGGTTGCTATTGACAACCAGACTGCGCAAACTCTGACACGAGTTCATAATGTATGGGTTAGTTTAGTTGGGTTGGTTTAGTGGGTTAGTTTAGGTGGGTTGGTTTAGTGGGTTAGTTTAGTTGGGTTGGTTTAGTTGGGTTAGTTTAGTTGGTTAGTTTAGTTGGGTTAGTTTAATTGGGTTGGTTTAGTGGGTTAGTTTAGTTGGGGTGGTTAGGTTGGGTTGGTTTAGTTGGGTTAGTTCAGTGGGTTAGTTTAGTTGGGTTGGTTTAGTGGGTTAGTTTAGTTGGGTTGGTTTGGTGGGTTGGATTAGTTTAGTTGGTTAATTTAGTGGGTTAGTTTAGTGGGTTAGTTTAGTTGGGTTGGTTTAGTGGGTTAGTTTAATGGGTTGGTTTAGTAGGTTGGATTAGTTTAGTTGGTTAATTTAGTGGGTTAGTTTAGTGGGTTAGTTTAGATGGGTTGGTTTAGTGGGTTCGTTTAGTGGGTTGGTTTAGTGGGTTAGTTTAGTGGGTTAGTTTAGTTGGGTTGGATTAGTTTAGTGGGGTTGGATTCGTTTAGTGGGTTAGTTTAGTTGGGTTAGTTTAGTGGGTTGGATTAGTTTAGTGGGTTAGTTTAGTTGGGTTAGTTTAGTTGGGTTGGTTTAGTTGGGTTAGTTTAGTGGGTTAGTTTAGTGGGTTGGATTAGTTTAGTGGGTTGGTTTAGTGGGTTGGTTTAGTTTAGTGGGTTAGTTTAGTGGGTTGGTTTAGTTGCGTTGGTTTAGTGGGTTAGTTTAGTTGGGTTGGTTTAGTGGGTTGGATTAGTTTAGTGGGTTAGTTTATTGGGTTAGTTTAGTTCGGTTAGTTTAGTGGGTTAGTTTAGTGGGTAGGATTAGTCTAGTGGGTTAGTTTAGTGGGTTGGGTTAGTTTCGTGGGTTAGTTTAGTGGGTTAGTTTAGTTAGGTTAGTTTAGTGGGTTGGTTTAGTGGGTTGGATTAGTCTAGTGGGTTAGTTTAGTGGGTTGGGTTAGTTTAGTGGGTTAGTTTAGTGGGTTAGTTTAGTTGGGTTAGTTTAGTGGGTTAGTTTTGTTGGGTTAGTATAGTGGGTTAGTTTAGTTGGGTTTGTTTAGTTGGGTTAGTTTAGTTGGGTTGGTTTAGTTGGGTTAGTTTAGTGGGTTAGTTTAGTTGGGTTGGATTAGTTTAGTGGGTTAATTTAGTGGGTTGGATTAGTTTAGTGGGTTAGTTTAGTTGGGTTTGTTTAGTTGGGCTAGTTTAGTTGGGTTGGTTTAGTTGGGTTAGTTTAGTGGGTTAGTTTAGTTGGGTTGGATTAGTTTAGTGGGTTAGTTTATTTGGGTTAGTTTAGTTGGTTGGTTTAGTGGGTTAGTTCAGTGAGTTGGTTTAGTGGGTTGGATTAGTTTAGTGGGTTAGTTTAGTGGGTTGGGTTAGTTTAGTGGGTTGGATTAGTTTAGTGGGTTAGTTTAGTTGGGTTGGTTTAGTGGGTTAGTTTAGTGGGTTGGTTTAGTTTAGTGGGTTGGTTTAGTTGGGTTGGTTTAGTGGGTTAGTTTAGTGGGTTGGTTTAGTGGGTTGGATTAGTCTAGTGGGTTAGTTTAGTGGGTTAGTTTAGTGGGTTAGTTTTGTTGGGTTTGTATAGTGGGTTAGTTTAGTTGGGTTTGTTTAGTTGGGTTGGTTTAGTTGGGTTAGTTTAGTTGGGTTGGTTTAGTTGGGTTAGTTTAGTGGGTTAGTTTAGTTGGGTTGGTTTAGTGGGTTGGATTAGTTTAGTGGGTTAGTTTAGTTGGGTTGGTTTAGTGGGTTAGTTTAGTGGGTTAGTTTAGTTGGGTTGGATTAGTTTAGTGGGTTAGTTTAGTTGGGTTGGATTAGTTTAGCGGGTTAGTTTAGTTGTGTTAGTTTAGTTGGGTTGGATTAGTTTAGTGGGTTAGTTTGGTGGGTTAGTTTATTTGGGTTAGTTTAGTTGGGTTGGTTTAGTGGGTTAGCTCAGTGAGTTGGTTTAGTGGGTTGGATTAGTTTAGTGGGTTAGTTTAGTGGGTTAGTTTAGTTGGGTTGGCTTAGTGGGTTGGTTTAGTGGGTTGGATTAGTTTAGTGGGTTGGATTAGTTTAGTGGGTTAGTTTAGTTTGGTTAGTTTAGTGGGTTAGTTTGGTTGGTTTAGTGGGTTAGTTTAGTGGGTTTGTTTAGTGTGTTCGTTTAGTGGTTTAGCTTAGTTGGGTTAGTTTAGTGGGTTAGTTTACAGCCAGTTGGGTGTACAGTGTAGACTACTTCGAGTTGAGTGTACAGTGTAGACCACAACCAGTTGAGCGTACAGTGTAGACTACAGCCAGTTGACTGGACAGTGTAGACTACAGCCAGTTGAGTGTACAGTGTAGACTACAGCCAGTTGAGTGTACAGTGTACAGTGTAGACTACAGCCAGTTGACTGGACAGTGTAGACTACAACCAGTTGACTGGACAGTGTAGACTACAGCCAGTTGACTGGACAGTGTAGACTACAGCCAGTTGACTGGACAGTGTAGACTACAGCCAGTTGACTGTACAGTGTAGACTACAGCCAGTTGACTGGACAGTGTAGACTACAGCCAGTTGACTGGACAGTGTAGACTACAGCCAGTTGACTGGACAGTGTAGTGTAGACTACAGCCAGTTGACTGGACAGTGTAGACTACAGCCAGTTTGGTGTACAGTGTAGACTACATCCTTTTGAGTGTACAGTGTAGACTACTTCTAGTTGAGTGTACAGTGTACAGTGTAGACTACAGCCAGTTGAGTGTACAGTGTAGACTACTTCTAGTTGAGTGTACAGTGTACAGTTTAGACTACAGCCAGTTGACTGTACAGTGTAGACTACAGCCAGTTGACTGTACAGTGTAGACTACAGCCAGTTGAGTGTACAGTATAGACTACAGCCAGTTGAGTGTACAGTGTAGACTACTTCTAGTTGACTGTACAGTGTAGACTACAGCCAGTTGACTGGACAGTGTAGACTACAGCCAGTTGACTGTACAGTGTACAGTGTTGACTACAGCCAGTTGACTGTACAGTGTAGACTACAGCCAGTTGACTGTACAGTGTAGACTACAGTCAGTTGACTGTACAGTGTAGACTACAGCCAGTTGAGTGTACAGTGTAGACCACAGCCAGTTGACTGTACAGTGTACAGTGTAGACTACAGCCAGTTGAGTGTACAGTGTAGACTACAGCCAGTTGACTGTACAGTTTAGACTACAGCCAGTTGAGTGTACAGTGTAGACTACAGCCAGTTGACTGTACAGTGTAGACCACAGCCAGTTGACTGTACAGTGTACAGTGTAGACTACAGCCAGTTGACTGTACAGTGTAGACTACAGCCAGTTGACTGTACAGTGTAGACTACAGCCAGTTGAGTGTACAGTGTAGACCACAGCCAGTTGACTGTACAGTGTAGACTACAGCCAGTTGACTGTACAGTGTAGACTACAGCCAGTTGAGTGTACAGTGTAGACCACAGCCAGTTGACTGTGCAGTGTTGACTACAGCCAGTTGACTGTAGAGTGTAGACTACAGCCAGTTGACTGTACAGTTTAGACTACAGCCAGTTGAGTGTACAGTGTAGACTACAGCCAGTTGACTGTACAGTGTATAGTGTTGACTACAGCCAGTTAACTGTACAGTGTAGACTACAGCCAGTTGACTGTACAGTGTAGACTACAGCCAGTTGACTGTACAGTTTAGACTACAGCCAGTTGACTGTACAGTGTAGACTACAGCCAGTTGACTGTACAGTGTAGACTACAGCCAGTTGACTGTACAGTGTAGACTACAGCCAGTTGACTGTACAGTTTAGACTACAGCCAGTTGACTGTACAGTGTTGATTACAGCCAGTTGACTGTACAGTGTAGACTACAGCCAGTTGACTGTACAGTGTAGACTACAGCCAGGTGACTGTACAGTTTAGACTACAGCCAGTTGACTGTACATTGTTGATTACAGCCAGTTGACTGTACAGTGTAGACTACAGCCAGTTGACTGTACAGTGTAGACTACAGCCAGTTGACTGTACAGTGTAGACTACAGCCAGTTGACTGTACAGTGTAGACTACAGCCAGTTGACTGTACAGTTTAGACTACAGCCAGTTGACTGTACAGTTTAGACTACAGCCAGTTGACTGTACAGTGTAGACTACAGCCAGTTGACTGTACAGTTTAGACTACAGCCAGTTGACTGTACAGTGTAGACTACAGCCAGTTGACTGTACAGTGTAGACTACAGCCAGTTGACTGTACAATGTTGACTACAGCCAGTTGACTGTACAGTGTAGACTACAGCCAGTTGACTGTACAGTGTAGACTACTTCTAGTTGACTGTACAGTGTAGACTACTTCTAGTTGACTGTACAGTGTAGACTACAGACAGTTGACTGTACAGTGTAGACTACAGCCAGTTGAGTGTACAGTGTAGACTACAGCCAGTTGAGTGTGCAGTGTGTGTGTTGATTTAAGACTCCTTCCCTGTTCTTGCCTCCCCAGCTTAAGGAGAGAAAGACTGATGTGATAAGGATCCCTCCTCAACCCATATGACCCCTACATCCAAACCCCTACATCCTGAACCCCTATACCCCAAACCCCTACATCCTGAACCCCTATACCCCAAACCCCTACATCCTGAACCCCTATACCCCTATACCCTGTACCCTGAACCCCTATACCCTAAGCCCCTACACCCTAAACCCATATACCCTAAACCCCTACATCCTGTACCCTTATACCCAAAACCCCTTACACCCTAAACCCCTATACCCTAAACCCCTTACACCCTAAACCCCTATACCCTAAACCCTTATACCCTAAACCCCTACATTCTAAACCCCAACATCCCGAACCCCTAAATCCTAAACTCCTACACCCTAAACCCCTATACCTTAAACCCCTACACCCTAAACCCCTATACCCTACACCCTATACCCTAAACCCATTTACCCTAAACCCCTATACCCTACACCCCTATACCCTAAACCCTATACCCTAAACCCATTTACCCTAAACTCCTAAACTCCTATACCCTAAAACCATATACCCTAAACCCCTATACCCTAAACCCTATACCCTAAACCCATTTACCCTAAACCCTATACCCTAAACCCATTTACCCTAAACCCCTATACCCTATACCCTAAACCCATTTACCCTAAACCCTATACCCTAAACCCATTTACTCTAAACCCCTATACCCTATACCCTATTCCCTAACCCCAATACCCTAAACCCTATTCCCTAACCCCTATACCCTAAACCCTATTCCGTAACCCCTATACTCTATTCCATATTCCCCTAACCCCTATACGCTATTCCCACACCCTACCCCTGTCTTATCTCCTCATCCAGTACCCCAGCCTCTCTACCAGGGAGACACCAGTCTACAGCATCAAGGTAACACCACAACCATATTTCAACCATAACACAACATACTGCAACCTAAACACAACCAAACTATAACCTTACTGCAACCATAACACAACCATACTATAATGTTACTATAACCTAACACGCGTTTGTGTGCGTGTGTGTGTGTGTGTATGTGTGTGTGTGTGTGTGTAGTTCTCCAGTACTAGCAGGTCCAGTCGTCATCATGTTCTATGGGTCGTCCTCTACCTCGGGGGCCTCCATGTCGCTGCCCTCCAAGAGCCGTCTCAAACGCCAGAGCAGAACTTTCACGCAGGTAGAATACAGACCCACACACACACACACACACACACACACACACACTACTCACACACATACACACACACACACACACACACACACACACACACACACACACACACACACACACACACCACACACCACACACACACACACACACCACACACACACACACACACACACACACACTAACACCCACCCGGCCCTATTTATTAAACTATCTCCTCCTCCTGGTAGGTTCTGTACCGGACTCTGAGTTACCGGGATCGTCCCCCGGCCGACCACACCTCCCGAGACCGCCGCTCCGTCACCGAACCCCCCGACGACCGTCCCCGTGACGAC
>NW_022265862.1:107158-144658 GCF_002021735.2 Oncorhynchus kisutch | reverse complement strand
CGACACTACCACTCTACATTAGTAGTAGTGATACCAACACTACCACTCTACATTAGTAGTAGTGATACCGACACTACCACTCTACATTAGTAGTAGTGATACCAACACTACCACTCTACATTAGTAGTAGTGATACCGACACTACCACTCTACATTAGTAGTAGTGGTACCAACACTACCACTCTACATTAGTAGTAGTGATACCGACACTACCACTCTACATTAGTAGTAGTGATACTGACACTACCACTCTACATTAGTAGTAGTGATACCAACACTACCACTCTACATTAGTAGTAGTGAAACCGACACTACCACTCTACATTAGTAGTAGTGATACCGACACTACCACTCTACATTAGTAGTAGTGATACCGACACTACCACTCTACATTAGTAGTAGTGGTACCAACACTACCACTCTACATTAGTAGTAGTGATACCGACACTACCACTCTACATTAGTAGTAGTGATACTGACACTACCACTCTACATTAGTAGTAGTGATACCAACACTACCACTCTACATTAGTAGTAGTGATACCGACACTACCACTCTACATTAGTAGTAGTGATACCGACACTACCACTCTACATTAGTAGTAGTGATACCGACACTACCACTCTACATTAGTAGTAGTGATACCAACACTACCACTCTACATTAGTAGTAGTGGTACCAACACTACCACTCTACATTAGTAGTAGTGATACCGACACTACCACTCTACATTAGTAGTAGTGATACTGACACTACCACTCTACATTAGTAGTAGTGATACCAACACTACCACTCTACATTAGTAGTAGTGATACCGACACTACCACTCTACATTAGTAGTAGTGATACCAACACTACCACTCTACATTAGTAGTAGTGATACCGACACTACCACTCTACATTAGTAGTAGTGATACCAACACTACCACTCTACATTAGTAGTAGTGATACCGACACTACCACTCTACATTAGTAGTAGTGGTACCAACACTACCACTCTACATTAGTAGTAGTGATACCGACACTACCACTCTACATTAGTAGTAGTGATACTGACACTACCACTCTACATTAGTAGTAGTGATACCAACACTACCACTCTACATTAGTAGTAGTGAAACCGACACTACCACACTACATTAGTAGTAGTGATACCAACACTACCACTCTACATTAGTAGTAGTGATACCGACACTACCACTCTACATTAGTAGTAGTGATACCAACACTACCACTCTACATTAGTAGTAGTGATACCAACACTACCACTCTACATTACCACTCTACATTAGTAGTAGTGATACCAACACTACCACTCTACATTAGTAGTAGTGATACCGACACTACCACTCTACATTAGTAGTAGTGATACCGACACTACCACTCTACATTAGTAGTAGTGATACCAACACTACCACTCTACATTAGTAGTAGTGATACCGACACTACCACTCTACATTAGTAGTAGTGATACCAACACTACCACTCTACATTGGTAGTAGTGATACCAACACTACCACTCTACATTAGTAGTAGTGATACCGACACTACCACTCTACATTAGTAGTAGTGATACCGACACTACCACTCTACATTAGTAGTAGTGATACCAACACTACCACTCTACATTAGTAGTAGTGATACCAACACTACCACTCTACATTAGTAGTAGTGATACCGACACTACCACTCTACATTAGTAGTAGTGATACTGACACTACCACTCTACATTAATAGTAGTGATACTGACACTACCACTCTACATTAGTAGTAGTGATACCAACACTACCACTCTACATTACCACTCTACATTAGTAGTAGTGATACCGACACTACCACTCTACATTAGTAGTAGTGATACCGACACTACCACTCTACATTAGTAGTAGTGATACCAACACTACCTCTCTACATTAGTAGTAGTGATACCAACACTACCACTCTACATTAGTAGTAGTGATACCGACACTACCACTCTACATTAGTAGTAGTGATACCAACACTACCACTCTACATTAGTAGTAGTGATACCGACACTACCACTCTACATTAGTAGTAGTGATACCAACACTACCACTCTACATTAGTAGTAGTGATACCAACACTACCACTCTACATTAGTAGTAGTGATACCAACACTACCACTCTACATTAGTAGTAGTGATACCAACACTACCACTCTACATTAGTAGTAGTGATACCAACACTACCACTCTACATTAGTAGTAGTGATACCAACACTACCACTCTACATTAGTAGTAGTGATACCAACACTACCACTCTACATTAGTAGTAGTGATACCAACACTATCACTCTACAATACCACTCTACATTAGTAGTAGTGATACCAACACTACCACTCTACATTAGTAGTAGTGATACCAACACTACCACTCTACATTACCACTCTACATTAGTAGTAGTGATACCAACACTACCACTCTACATTAGTAGTAGTGATACCAACACTACCACTCTACATTAGTAGTATTGACACCAACACTACCACTCTACATTTAGTAGTAGTGATACCGACACTACCACTCTACATTAGTAGTAGTGATACCAACACTACCACTCTACATTAGTAGTAGTGATACCGACACTACCACTCTACATTAGTAGTAGTGATACCAACACTACCACTCTACATTAGTAGTAGTGATACCAACACTACCACTCTACATTACCACTCTACATTAGTAGTAGTGATACCAACACTACCACTCTACATTAGTAGTAGTGATACCGACACTACCACTCTACATTAGTAGTAGTGATACCGACACTACCACTCTACATTAGTAGTAGTGATACCAACACTACCACTCTACATTAGTAGTAGTGATACCGACACTACCACTCTACATTAGTAGTAGTGATACCAACACTACCACTCTACATTAGTAGTAGTGATACCAACACTACCACTCTACATTAGTAGTAGTGATACCGACACTACCACTCTACATTAGTAGTAGTGATACCGACACTACCACTCTACATTAGTAGTAGTGATACCAACACTACCACTCTACATTAGTAGTAGTGATACCAACACTACCACTCTACATTAGTAGTAGTGATACCGACACTACCACTCTACATTAGTAGTAGTGATACTGACACTACCACTCTACATTAATAGTAGTGATACTGACACTACCACTCTACATTAGTAGTAGTGATACCGACACTACCACTCTACATTACCACTCTACATTAGTAGTAGTGATACCGACACTACCACTCTACATTAGTAGTAGTGATACCGACACTACCACTCTACATTAGTAGTAGTGATACCAACACTACCACTCTACATTAGTAGTAGTGATACCAACACTACCACTCTACATTAGTAGTAGTGATACCGACACTACCACTCTACATTAGTAGTAGTGATACCAACACTACCACTCTACATTAGTAGTAGTGATACCGACACTACCACTCTACATTAGTAGTAGTGATACCAACACTACCACTCTACATTAGTAGTAGTGATACCAACACTACCACTCTACATTAGTAGTAGTGATACCAACACTACCACTCTACATTAGTAGTAGTGATACCAACACTACCACTCTACATTAGTAGTAGTGATACCAACACTACCACTCTACATTAGTAGTAGTGATACCAACACTACCACTCTACATTAGTAGTAGTGATACCAACACTATCACTCTACAATACCACTCTACATTAGTAGTAGTGATACCAACACTACCACTCTACATTAGTAGTAGTGATACCAACACTACCACTCTACATTACCACTCTACATTAGTAGTAGTGATACCAACACTACCACTCTACATTAGTAGTAGTGATACCAACACTACCACTCTACATTAGTAGTATTGATACCAACACTACCACTCTACATTTAGTAGTAGTGATACCGACACTACCACTCTACATTAGTAGTAGTGATACCAACACTACCACTCTACATTAGTAGTAGTGATACCAACACTACCACTCTACATTAGTAGTCTGAAAATGTACAACCAGGAACAGATATAGCCCTTGGTTCACTCCAGACCTGACTGCCCTTGACCAGCACAAAAACATCCTGTGGCGTTCTGCATTAGCATCGAATAGCCCCAGTGATTTTCAACTTTTCAGGGAAGTTAGGAACCAATATACACAAGCAGTTAGGAAAACTAAGGCTTTTTCAAACAGAAATTTGCATCCTGTAGCACAAACTGAAAAAGGTTCTGGGACACTGTAAAGTCCATGGAGAATTAGAGCACCACCTCCCAGGTGCCCACTGCACTGAGGCTCGGAAACACTGTCACCACCGATAAATCCATGATAATTGAGAACTTCACTTCCATTTTTCTGTTGCTGGCCATGCTTTCCACCTGGCTACCCCGACCCCTACCCCGGTCAACTGCCCTGCACCCCCCACAGCAACTCGCCCACACCTCCCTCCCTCACTTCTACTTCACCCATATACATTCAGCTGATGTTCTGAAAGAGCTGCAAAATCTGACTCCTACAAATCAGCTGGGCTAGACAATCTGGACCATCTCTTTCTAACCCCTATTACTAGCCTGTTCAACCTCTCTTTGGTATCGTCTGAGATTCCGAAAGATTGGAAAGCTGCCACGGTCATCCCCCTCTTCAAAGGGGGGGGACACTCTAGACTCAAACTGCTACAGACCTATATCTATCCTTCCCTGCCTTTCTAAGGTCTTCGAAAGCCAAGTTAACAATTGCTTGCTCTTAAATGCAAGTAAAACTAAATGCATGCTCTTCAACCCACCACTGCGACCTGTATCCTCTCATTCGCTGGCCCTCACTTCATACTTGTTGCCAAACCCACTGGCTCCAGGTCATCTATAAGTCTCTGCTAGGCAAAACCCCGCCTTATCTCAGTTCACTGGTCACCATAAGAGCACCCACTCATAGCAAGCGCTCCAGCAGGTGTATTTCACTGGTCACCCCCAAAGCCAATTCTTCCTTTGGCCGCCTTTCCTTCCAGTTCTCTGCTGCCAATGACTGGAACGAACTGCAAAAATCGCTGAAGCTGGAGACTTATATCTCCCTCACTAACTTCAAGCACCAGCTGTCAGAGCAGCTCACAGATCATTGCACCTGTACATAGCCCATCTGTAAATAGCCCATCCAACTACCTCATCCCCATACTGTATTTATTTATTTATTTTGCTCCTTTGCACCCCAGTATCTCTACTTGCACATTCATCTTCTTCATATCTTTCACTCCAGTGTTTAATTTCTATATTGTAATTACCTCGCCACTATGGCCTATTGTATTGCCTTACCTCCCTTATCTTACCTCATTTGCACACACTGTATATAGACTTTTTTTCCTATTCTGTTTTTGACTGTACATTTGTTTACTCCATGTGTAACTCTGCGTTGTTGTTTGTGTTGCACTGCTTTGCTTTATCTTGGCCAGGCCGCAGTTGTAAATGAGAACTTGTTCTCAACTGGCCTACCTGGTTAAATAAAGGTGAAATATATATATATATATTTTTTAAACAAATCGTATCTAGGCAACAACAAGGTCCGAGGAGGATGTCTCTGACAGTCTATAGTGTTGAAAATCTCAGACCTTGGAGCATCGTTCCTAGGCAACAAATAAGGTCTGGGGGAAGATGTCTCTGACATTTCCAAATGTAAGGAAAATTGCTCCGGGGAAGGTTCTCTTCAAACAGACAAGTCTCACAACAAATCATTTGTGTAGGCGGGGCCGAAAATGCTGGTGGGAATTGTGCTCATGTTTAACTATGGCAACAAGCTGATACGGCAGTGACATTACTGGGGACTTGCTTCGCATTTCCAACTCTTCCTTTCTGTCCCAACTGATGCGCAACTTGTACAGAATTGTTAAACTGGAGCATTTTGCACACTGCCGAAAGCAACCCGTCTGTCTAGAGAGACTAGTGACCCGTCTGTCTTGAGAGACAAGTGAGCCGTCTGTCTGGAGAGACTAGTGACCCGTCTGTCTGGAGAGACTAGTGACCAGTCTGTCTGGAGAGACTAGTGACCCGTCTGTCTGGAGAGACTAGTGACCTGTCTGTCTGGAGAGACTGGAGAGACTAGTGACCAGTCTGTCTGGAGAGACTGGAGAGACTAGTGACCAGTCTGTCTGGAGAGACTAGTGACTTGTCTGTCTAGAGAGACTAGTGACCCGTCTGTCTGGAGAGACTAGTGACCCATCTGTCTAGAGAGACTGGTGACCCATCTGTCTGGGGAGACTAGTGACCCATCTGTCTGGAGAGACTAGTGACCCGTCTGTCTGGAGAGACTAGTGACCAGTCTGTCTGGAGAGACTAGTGACCCGTCTGTCTGGGGAGACTAGTGACCCATCTGTCTGGAGAGACTAGTGACCAGTCTGTCTGGAGAGACTAGTGACCCGTCTCTCTGGAGAGACTAGTGACCAATCTGTCTGGAGAGACTGGAGAGACTAGTGACCCATCTGTCTAGAGAGACTAGTGACCCGTCTGTCTGGAGAGACTAGTGACCCATCTGTCTGGAGAGACTGGAGAGACTAGTGACCCGTCTGTCTGGAGAGACTGGTGACCCATCTGTCTGGAGAGACTGGAGAGACTAGTGACCCGTCTGTCTAGAGAGACTAGTGACCCGTCTGTCTGGAGAGACTAGTGACCCATTTGTCTGGAGAGACTGGAGAGACTAGTGACCTGTCTGTCTGGAGAGACTGGAGAGACTAGTGACCCATCTGTCTGGAGAGACTGGAGAGACTAGTGACCCATCTGTCTGAAGAGACTGGAGAGACTAGTGATCCATCTGTCTGGAGAGACTAGTGACCCGTCTGTCTGGAGAGACTAGTGACCCATCTGTCTGGAGAGACTAGTGACCCTTCTGTCTGGAGAGACTAGTGACCCATCTGTCTGGAGAGACTAGTGACCCATCTGTCGGGAGAGACTAGTGACCCTTCTGTCTGGAGAGACTAGTGACCCATCTCTCTGGAGAGACTAGTGACCCATCTGTCTGGAGAGACTGGAGAGACGAGTAACCCGTCTGTCGGGAGAGACTAGTGACCCGTCTGTCTGGAGAGACTAGTGACCCATCTGTCTGGAGAGACTAGTGACCCATCTGTCTGGAGAGACTAGTGACCCATCTGTCTGGAGAGACTGGAGAGACTAGTAACCCGTCTGTCTGGAGAGACTAGTACCCATCTGTCTGGAGAGACTGGAGAGACTAGTGATCCGTCTGTCGGGAGAGACTAGTGACCCGTCTGTCTGGAGAGACTAGTGACCCGTCTGTCTAGTATGTCTAGGATACATCAGTGTTAGAGGATTGACGTGAGCAATGTGGCAGCGTACGTTTGATCAGTGACTTTTACATGGATTGAATACACAGATAGATTCCACTTGCAACCCTCCCGAACACACAGCAGTAACAGTTCAGTCATCATAGCACTAACACACTCCTCCACGCCCATCCTATCCCTCCTCTCTCTATGTTACAGTGTTCATGGAAATACTGTATACTGACTCGGCTCTGGGTGCTGGCTAGCAGGGTGTGTGTATACCAGTGATGTAGTCAAGTCACTAAACTTCCAGTCCAAGTCGAGTCCCAAATCTCTAACATTTGAGTCCAAGTCCGAGAGAAAGCTAAGTAGGGCTAGAAATCTAGAAAGCTAAGTAAGACCAGAAAGCTAAGTAAGTCTGGATAGCTAAGTAAGTCTGGAAAGCTAAGTATGGCCGGAAAGCTAATTATGGCCGGAAAGCTAAGTAAGGCCAGAAAGCTAAGTAAGGCCAGAAAGCTATGTAAGGCCAGAAAGCTAAGTAAGGCCAGAAAGCTAAGTAAGGACAGAAATCTAAGTAAGGCCAGAAAGCTAAGTAAGCTCAGAAAGCTAAGTAAGGCCAGAAAGCTAAGTAAGGCCAGAAAGCTAAGTAAGGTCAGAAAGCTAAGTAAGGCCAGAAAGCTAAGAAAGCTAAGTAAGGCCAGAAAGCTAAGTAAGGCCAGAAAGCTAAGTAAGGTCAGAAAGCTAAGTAAGGCCAGAAAGCTAAGAAAGCTAAGTAAGGCCAGAAAGCTAAGTAAGGTCAGAAAGCTAAGTAAGGCTAGAAAGCTAAGTAAGTACAGCTAGACTGCTTATATTGTAGCTATCTAATGCAAGGAAGAGAGACTTTCTGACAACAAAATCAGCAATCGTCGAGTCCGAGTCGAGTCACGGAAATCGTGATTTGAGTCTGAGTCAAATCAGTCCTGGATTCAGGTACTACAACACTGCTGTACATACTCTGTGTGTGTGTGTCTCACAGCGCTGAGTTAACGATAAGGTGCTCACCAAACTATGTTGCCAAACCTTACTACTTAAAGGGGGAATGCACTAAGCTTATCGTGTTCACTCACACACACCCACACGCCAGCACCACAGACCCTTAGTGTGTTTTTCTAACGAACCAAACCCGTGTTCTCCTTAGCATGTTCTTAGCATGTGCATGCCAAACTGTACCATGTATGTGTAGTGTCTGGGGGGTGTTTCTGAGACACCCCTCTCTGCCCTGTCCTTCCGTAGGACCCAAAACACCCCCCTTCCTCGCAGCCCTAATGGTCCGGTCTGGCCTAGGTAGAATCATCTCCTCCCCTCTGCGTTCCGGCCGGGTGGTACAGCCCAACACCCCTGGCTCTAAAGGTGGGCGTGGCCGGGTGGTACAGCCCAACACCACTGGCTCTAAAGGTGGGCGTGGCCACAGGTAGGGTGTCTGTCACCTGTCTGTCTGTCATCACCCACGGAGACCATCTGGAACGGCTCGAGAACCCCCCCATCTGCGCCCCCCCCCCTCCGCCTCCGCCTCCCTGTCACCTAAACCCTGTCAACCCATCCACAACATCACTACATTCTACAGCTCAGGACCACATTATACAGGACCAGATTCTACAGCTCAGTGTATATAGGACATCCATCTACTGTGGCCATCTGACATAGATTTTGTCTCCGTGTTATGTGGTTGCTATGAGTCTTGTCTCTGTGTTATGTGGTTGCTATGGGTCTTGTCTCTGTGTTATGTGGTTGCTATGGGTCTTGTCTCTGTGTTATGTGGTTGCTATGAGTCTTGTCTCTGTGTTATGTGGTTGCTATGAGTCTTGTCTCTGTGTTATGTGGTTGCTGTGGGTCTTGTCTCTGTGTTATGTGGTTGCTATGGGTCTTGTCTCTGTGTTATGTGGTTGCTATGGGTCTTGTCTCTGTGTTATGTGGTTGCTATGGGTCTTGTCTCTGTCTTATGTGGTTGCTGTGGGTATTGTCTCTGTTATGTGGTTGCTGTGGGTCTTGTCTCTGTGTTATGTGGTTGCTGTGGGTCTTGTCTCCGTGTTATGTGGTTGCTATGGGTCTTGTCTCTGTGTTATGTGACTTGTCTCTGTGTTATGTGGTTGCTGTGGGTCTTGTCTCTGTTATGTGGTTGCTATGGGTCTTGTCTCCGTGTTATGTGGTTGCTATGGGTCTTGTCTCTGTGTTATGTGGTTGCTGTGGGTCTTGTCTCCATGTTATGTGGTTGCTGTGTGTCTTGTCTCTGTTATGTGGTTGCTGTGGGTCTTGTCTCTGTGTTATGTGGTTGCTGTGGGTCTTGTCTCTGTTATGTGGTTGCTATGGGTCTTGTCTCCGTGTTATGTGGTTGCTATGGGTCTTGTCTCTGTGTTATGTGGTTGCTGTGGGTCTTGTCTCCATGTTATGTGGTTGCTGTGTGTCTTGTCTCTGTTATGTGGTTGCTGTGGGTCTTGTCTCTGTGTTATGTGGTTGCTGTGGGTCTTGTCTCTGTTATGTGGTTGCTGTGGGTCTTGTCTCTGTGTTATGTAGTTGCTATGGGTGTTGTCTCCAAGTTATGTGGTTGCTGTGGGTCTTGTCTCCATGTTATGTGGTTGCTGTGTGTCTTGTCTCTGTTATGTGGTTGCTGTGGGTCTTGTCTCCGTGTTATGTGGTTGCTATGAGTCTTGTCTCTGTGTTATGTGGTTGCTATGGGTCCTGTCTCTGTGTTATATGGTTGCTGTGGGTCTTGTCTCTGTGTTATGTGGTTGCTATGAGTCTTGTCTCTGTGTTATGTGGTTGCTATGGGTCCTGTCTCTGTGTTATATGGTTGCTGTGGGTCTTGTCTCTGTGTTGTGTGGTTGCTATGGGTCTTGTCTCTGTGTTATGTGGTTGCTGTGGGTCTTGTCTCTGTTATGTGGTTGCTGTGGGTCTTGTCTCTGTGTTATGTAGTTGCTATGGGTGTTGTCTCTGTGTTATGTGGTTGCTATGGGTCTTGTCTCTGTGTTATGTGGTTGCTGTGGGTCTGGCCTCTGTGGTTGCTATGAGTCTTGTCTCTGTGTTATGTGGTTGCTGTGGGTCTTGTCTCCGTGTTATGTGGTTGCTATGGGTCTTGTCTCTGTGTTATGTGGTTGCTATGAGTCTTGTCTCTGTGTTATGTGGTTGCTATGAGTATTGTCTCTGTGTTATGTGGTAGCTGTGGGTCTTGTCTCCGTGTTATGTGGTTGCTGTGGGTCTTGTCTCTGTGTTATGTGGTTGCTATGGGTCCTGTCTCTGTGTTATATGGTTGCTATGGGTCCTTTCTCTGTGTTATATGGTTGCTGTGGGTCTTGTCTCCGTGTTATGTGGTTGCTATGAGTCTTGTCTCTGTGTTATGTGGTTGCTATGAGTCTTGTCTCTGTGTTATGTGGTAGCTGTGGGTCTTGTCTCCGTGTTATGTGGTTGCTGTGGGTCTTGTCTCTGTGTTATGTGGTTGCTATGGGTCCTGTCTCTGTGTTATATGGTTGCTATGGGTCCTGTCTCTGTGTTATATGGTTGCTGTGGGTCTTGTCTCCGTGTTATGTGGTTGCTATGGGTCTTGTCTCCGTGTTATGTGGTTGATATGGGTCGCTCTGTGTTATGTGGTTGCTATGGGTCGCTCTGTGTTATGTGGTTGCTGTGGGTCTTGTCTCCGTGTTATGTGGTTGCTATGGGTCGCTCTGTGTTATGTGGTTGCTATGGGTTGCTCTGTGTTATGTGGTTGCTATGGGTCGCTCTGTGTTATGTGGTTGCTATGGGTCGCTCTGTGTTATGTGGTTGCTATGGGTCGCTCTGTGTGGATGTTGATGCATGTCCATGTACTCACTCACTTCGCTCGAATCGCATGATTCATCAGGTTTATCTGATTCTTCTAGTCTGTTTGTTACACCTGATTCACCTGATTCACCTGATTCAGCTTATTCATCTGATTCTTCCAGTCTGTTACACCTGATTCACCTGATTCACTAACCCTCTCCTCTTCTCTCTAGATATCAACGCCCAGGCTAGGAAGCTACAGAGGAACAGAACTAAAGGGACTCTGACACTACCTCGACCTGGGACCACCTTCTGCCGCTCCCTCAGTGAGACCAGTCTCAACCAGGTACACTACTATTACTACTATTACTACCACTACTAATGGAACTCTGACACTACCTCGACCTGGGACCACCTTCTGCCGCTCCCTCAGTGAGACCAGTCTCAACCAGGTACACTACTATTACTACTATTACTACCACTACTAATGGAACTCTGACACTACCTCGACCTGGGACCACCTTCTGCCGCTCCCTCAGTGAGACCAGTCTCAACCAGTTACAACTATTACTACTATTATAACTATTATAACTATTATAACTATTACTACTATTATAACTATTATAACTATTATAACTATTACTACTATTATAACTATTACTACTATTATAACTATTACTACTATTATAACTATTACTACTATTATAACTATTATAACTATTATAACTATTACTACTATTACTACTATTACTACTATTATAACTATTACTACTATTATAACTATTACATCTATTACTACTAGTATAACTATTCCTACTATTATAACTATTACTACTATTATAACTATTATAACTATTATAACTATTACTACTATTATAACTATTACTACTATTATAACTATTACTACTATTATAACTATTATAACTATTACAACTATTACTACTATTATAACTATTACTACTATTATAACTATTATAACTATTACAACTATTACTACTATTATAACTATTACTACTATTATAACTATTATAACTATTACTACTATTATAACTATTACTACTATTATAACTATTATAACTATTACTACTATTACAACTATTACTACTATTATAACTATTATAACTATTACTACTATTATAACTATTACTACTATTACTACTATTACTACTATTATAACTATTACTACTATTACTACTATTACTACTATTATAACTATTATAACTATTACTACTATTATAACTATTACTACTATTATAACTATTACTACTATTACTACTATTACTACTATTATAACTATTATAACTATTACTACTATTACTACTATTATAACTATTACTACTATTACTACTATTGCTACTATTATAACTATTACTACTATTATAACTATTATAACTATTATAACTATTACTACTATTACTACTATTATAACTATTACTACTATTACTACTATTATAACTATTACTACTATTATAACTATTATAACTATTACTACTATTATAACTATTACTACTATTACTACTATTACTACTATTATAACTATTACTACTATTACTACTATTACTACTATTATAACTATTATAACTATTACTACTATTACTACTATTACTACTATTATAACTATTACTACTATTAGAACTATTATAACTATTATAACTATTACTACTATTATAACTATTACTACTATTATAACTACTATAACTATTACTACTATTATAACTATTACTACTATTATAACTATTACTACTATTACTACTATTACTACTATTATAACTATTATACTATTACTACTATTATAACTATTATAACTATTACTACTATTATAACTATTACTACTATTACTACTATTACTACTATTACTACTATTATAACTATTATAACTATTACTACTATTACTACTATTACTACTATTATAACTATTACTACTATTACTACTATTACTACTATATAACTATTATAACTATTACTACTATTATAACTATTATAACTATTACTACTATTACTACTATTACTACTATTACTACTATTATAACTATTATAACTATTACTACTATTACTACTATTATAACTATTATAACTATTACTACTATTATAACTATTACTACTATTATAACTATTACTACTACTACTACTATTATAACTATTATAACTATTATAACTATTACTACTATTACTACTATTATAACTATTACTACTATTAGAACTATTAGAACTATTACTACTGTTATAACTATTAGAACTATTAGAACTATTAGAACTATTACAACTATTACAACTATTACAACTATTATAACTACTACTACTATTACTACTATTATAACTATTACTACTATTACTACTATTATAACTATTATAACTATTATAACTATTACTACTATTATAACTATTATAACTATTACTACTATTACTACTATTTCTACTATTACTACTATTATAACTATTATAACTATTACTACTATTACTACTATTATAACTATTATAACTATTATAACTATTACTACTATTATAACTATTACTACTATTATAACTATTACTACTACTACTACTATTATAACTATTATAACTATTATAACTATTACTACTATTACTACTATTATAACTATTACTACTATTACTACTATTATAACTATTACTACTATTAGAACTATTATAACTATTACTACTGTTATAACTATTATAACTATTATAACTATTAGAACTATTAGAACTATTAGAACTATTACAACTATTATAACTACTACTACTATTACTACTATTACTACTATTACTACTATTACTACTATTATAACTATTACTACTATTATAACTATTACTACTATTACTACTATTATAACTATTACAACTATTATAACTATTATAACTATTATAACTATTACTACTATTACTACTATTATAACTATTATAACTATTATAACTATTACTACTATTATAACTATTACTACTATTATAACTATTACTACTACTACTACTATTATAACTATTATAACTATTATAACTATTATAACTATTATAACTATTACTACTATTACTACTATTATAACTATTACTACTATTACTACTATTATAACTATTACTACTATTATAACTATTATAACTATTACTACTATTATAACTATTATAACTATTACTACTACTACTACTATTATAACTATTATAACTATTATAACTATTATAACTATTACTACTATTACTACTATTACTACTATTATAACTATTATAACTATTATAACTATTACTACTATTACTACTATTACTACTATTATAACTATTATAACTATTATAACTATTCCTACTATTATAACTATTACTACTATTATAACTATTATAACTATTACTACTATTATAACTATTACTACTATTATAACTATTACTACTATTATAACTATTACTACTATTATAACTATTATAACTATTACTACTATTATAACTATTACTACTATTATAACTATTATAACTATTATAACTATTATAACTATTATAGCTGTTACTACTATTATAACTATTACTAGTGTTATAACTATTATAACTATTATAACTATTATAACTATTACTACTATTATAACTATTATAAACTATTATAACTATTACTACTATTACTACTATTACTACTATTACAACTATTACTACTATTATAACTATTATAACTATTACTACTATTATAACTATTACTACTATTATAACTATTACTACTACTACTACTATTATAACTATTACTACTATTACTACTATTATAACTATTACTACTATTATAACTATTATAACTATTACAACTATTACTACTAGTATAACTATTCCTACTATTATAACTATTACTACTATTATAACTATTACTACTATTACTACTATTATAACTATTACTACTATTATAACTATTACTACTATTACTACTAGTATAACTATTCCTACTATTATAACTATTACTACTATTACAACTATTACTACTAGTATAACTATTCCTACTATTATAACTATTACTACTATTATAACTATTATAACTATTACTACTATTACTACTATTATAACTATTACTACTATTACTACTAGTATAACTATTCCTACTATTAGAACTATTATAACTATTACTACTGTTATAACTATTAGAACTATTAGAACTATTACAACTATTACAACTATTACAACTATTACAACTATTATAACTACTACTACTATTACTACTATTACTACTATTACTACTATTACTACTATTACTACTATTATAACTATTACTACTATTACTACTATTACTACTATTATAACTATTACTACTATTACTACTATTACTACTATTATAACTATTATAACTATTACTACTATTATAACTATTATAACTATTACTACTATTACTACTATTACTACTATTACTACTATTATAACTATTATAACTATTACTACTATTACTACTATTATAACTATTATAACTATTACTACTATTATAACTATTACTACTATTATAACTATTACTACTACTACTACTATTATAACTATTATAACTATTATAACTATTACTACTATTACTACTATTATAACTATTACTACTATTACTACTATTATAACTATTACTACTATTAGAACTATTATAACTATTACTACTGTTATAACTATTAGAACTATTAGAACTATTAGAACTATTACAACTATTACAACTATTACAACTATTATAACTACTACTACTATTACTACTATTACTACTATTACTACTATTATAACTATTACTACTATTATAACTATTACTACTATTATAACTATTATAACTATTACTACTATTATAACTATTACTACTATTATAACTATTACTACTATTATAACTATTATAACTATTACTACTATTACTACTATTATAACTATTACTACTATTACTACTATTACTACTATTATAACTATTATAACTATTACTACTATTATAACTATTACTACTATTACTACTATTACTACTATTATAACTATTACTACTATTACTACTATTATAACTATTATAACTATTACTACTATTACTACTATTATAACTATTATAACTATTACTACTATTACTACTATTACTACCATTACTACTATTATAACTGTTACTACTATTACTACTATTACTACTATTACTACTATTACTACTATTATAACTATTATAACTATTAGTACTATTATAACTATTATAACTATTATAACTATTACTACTATTATAACTATTACTACTATTATAACTACTATAACTATTACTACTATTACTACTATTATAACTATTACTACTATTATAACTATTATAACTATTACTACTATTATAACTACTATAACTATTACTACTATTACTACTATTATAACTATTATAACTATTACTACTATTACTACTATTATAACTATTATAACTATTACTACTATTACTACTATTACTACTATTACTACTATTACTACTATTATAACTACTATAACTATTACTACTATTATAACTATTACTGCTATTATAACTATTACTACTATTACTACTATTACTACTATTACTACTATTATAACTATTATAACTATTACTACTATTATAACTATTATAACTATTACTACTATTATAACTATTACTACTATTACTACTATTACTACTATTATAACTATTACTACTATTACCACTATTACTACTATTATAACTATTACTACTATTACTACTATTATAACTATTATAACTATTATAACTATTACTACTATTATAACTATTATAACTATTATAACTATTACTACTATTACTACTATTTCTACTATTACTACTATTATAACTATTATAACTATTACTACTATTACTACTATTATAACTATTATAACTATTATAACTATTACTACTATTATAACTATTACTACTATTATAACTATTACTACTACTACTACTATTATAACTATTATAACTATTATAACTATTACTACTATTACTACTATTATAACTATTACTACTATTACTACTATTATAACTATTACTACTATTAGAACTATTATAACTATTACTACTGTTATAACTATTATAACTATTATAACTATTAGAACTATTAGAACTATTAGAACTATTACAACTATTATAACTACTACTACTATTACTACTATTACTACTATTACTACTATTATAACTATTACTACTATTATAACTATTACTACTATTACTACTATTATAACTATTACAACTATTATAACTATTATAACTATTACTACTATTACTACTATTATAACTATTATAACTATTATAACTATTACTACTATTATAACTATTACTACTATTATAACTATTACTACTACTACTACTATTATAACTATTATAACTATTATAACTATTACTACTATTACTACTATTATAACTATTACTACTATTACTACTATTATAACTATTACTACTATTAGAACTATTATAACTATTATAACTATTACTACTATTACTACTATTACTACTATTACTACTATTATAACTATTATAACTATTACTACTATTACTACTATTATAACTATTATAACTATTAGAACTATTAGAACTATTACTACTATTATAACTATTACTACTATTATAACTATTACTACTATTATAACTATTATAACTATTACTACTACTACTACTATTATAACTATTATAACTATTATAACTATTACTACTATTACTACTATTACTACTATTATAACTATTACTACTATTAGAACTATTATAACTATTACTACTATTATAACTATTATAACTATTACTACTACTACTACTATTATAACTATTATAACTATTATAACTATTACTACTATTACTACTATTACTACTATTATAACTATTATAACTATTACTACTATTATAACTATTATAACTATTAGAACTATTAGAACTATTACTACTATTATAACTATTACTACTATTATAACTATTACTACTATTATAACTATTATAACTATTATAACTATTATAACTATTACTACTATTATAACTATTATAACTATTACTACTATTATAACTATTACTACTATTATAACTATTACTACTATTATAACTATTATAACTATTACTACTATTATAACTATTACTACTATTATAACTATTATAACTATTATAACTATTATAACTATTATAGCTGTTACTACCATTATAACTATTACTAGTGTTATAACTATTATAACTATTATAACTATTATAACTATTACTACTATTATAACTATTATAACTATTATAACTATTACTACTATTACTACTATTACTACTATTACAACTATTACTACTATTATAACTATTATAACTATTACTACTATTATAACTATTACTACTATTATAACTATTACTACTACTACTACTATTATAACTATTACTACTATTACTGCTATTATAACTATTACTACTATTATAACTATTATAACTATTACAACTATTACTACTAGTATAACTATTCCTACTATTATAACTATTACTACTATTATAACTATTACTACTATTACTACTATTATAACTATTACTACTATTATAACTATTACTACTATTACTACTAGTATAACTATTCCTACTATTATAACTATTACTACTATTACAACTATTACTACTAGTATAACTATTCCTACTATTATAACTATTACTACTATTATAACTATTATAACTATTACTACTATTACTACTATTATAACTATTACTACTATTATAACTATTACTACTATTACTACTAGTATAACTATTCCTACTATTATAACTATTACTACTATTATAACTACTACTACTATTGCTACTATTAAAATTACTACTATAACTAGTCGTATTAGTATAACTACTACTATTAAAAATAATTGTACTATTACTACTATAAAAATGTGCTACTGTTACTACTATAAATACTATTCTACTGTTACTACTATAACAACTATTCTACTACTACTACTATAAATACTATTCTACTACTACTAGTATAACTACTATTCTACTATTACTACTATAAATACTATTCTACTATTACTACTATAAATACTATTCTACTACTACTAGTATAACTACTATTCTACTACTACTACTATAAATACTATTCTACTACTACTACTATAAATACTATTCTACTATTACTACTATAACTTCTATTCTACTACTACTACTATAAATACTATTCTACTATTACTACTATAACTTCTATTCTACTACTACTACTATAACAACGATTCTACTACTACTAGTATAAATACTATTCTACTACTACTACTATAACAACGATTCTACTACTACTACTATAAATACTATTCTACTGTTACTACTATAACTACTATTCTACTACTACTACTATAAATACTATTCTACTGTTACTACTATAACTACTATTCTACTACTACTACTATAAATACTATTCTACTACTACTAGTATAACTACTATGGAGCTGTATAATATATAGCTATCCAGCTAGCTGGCTCTATTCCAGGAGCTGTACATGTTAGGTTATATTATAGAACTATCCAGCTAGCTGGCTCTATTCCAGGAGCTGTACATGTTGGGTTATATTATATAACTATCCAGCTAGCTGGCTCTATTCCAGGAGCTGTACATGTTGGGTTATATTATAGAACTATCCAGCTAGCTGGCTCTATTCCAGGAGCTGTACATGTTGGGTTATATTATATAACTATCCAGCTAGCTGGCTCTATTCCAGGAGCTGTACATGTTGGGTTATATTATAGAACTATCCAGCTAGCTGGCTCTATTCCAGGAGCTGTACATGTTGGGTTATATTATAGAACTATCCAGCTAGCTGGCTCTATTCCAGGAGCTGTACATGTTGGGTTATATTATAGAACTATCCAGCTAGCTGGCTCTATTCCAGGAGCTGTACATGTTGGGTTATATTATATAACTATCCAGCTAGCTGGCTCTATTCCAGGAGCTGTACATGTTGGGTTATATTATATAACTATCCAGCTAGCTGGCTCTATTCCAGGAGCTGTACATGTTGGGTTATATTATATAACTATCCAGCTAGCTGGCTCTATTCCAGGAGCTGTACATGTTGGGTTATATTATAGAACTATCCAGCTAGCTGGCTCTATTCCAGGAGCTGTACATGTTGGGTTATATTATAGAACTATCCAGCTAGCTGGCTCTATTCCAGGAGCTGTACATGTTGGGTTATATTATAGAACTATCCAGCTAGCTGGCTCTATTCCAGGAGCTGTACATGTTGGGTTATATTATATAACTATCCAGCTAGCTGGCTCTATTCCAGGAGCTGTACATGTTGGGTTATATTATAGAACTATCCAGCTAGCTGGCTCTATTCCAGGAGCTGTACATGTTGGGTTATATTATAGAACTATCCAGCTAGCTGGCTCTATTCCAGGAGCTGTACATGTTGGGTTATATTATAGAACTATCCAGCTAGCTGGCTCTATTCCAGGAGCTGTACATGTTGGGTTATATTATAGAACTATCCAGCTAGCTGGCTCTATTCCAGGAGCTGTACATGTTGGGTTATATTATAGAACTATCCAGCTAGCTGGCTCTATTCCAGGAGCTGTACATGTTGGGTTATATTATAGAACTATCCAGCTAGTTGGCTCTATTCCAGGAGCTGTACATGTTGGGTTATATTATAGAACTATCCAGCTAGCTGGCTCTATTCCAGGAGCTGTACATGTTGGGTTATATTATAGAACTATCCAGCTAGCTGGCTCTATTCCAGGAGCTGTACATGTTGGGTTATATTATATAACTATCCAGCTAGCTGGCTCTATTCCAGGAGCTGTACATGTTGGGTTATATTATAGAACTATCCAGCTAGCTGGCTCTATTCCAGGAGCTGTACATGTTGGGTTATATTATAGAACTATCCAGCTAGCTGGCTCTATTCCAGGAGCTGTACATGTTGGGTTATATTATAGAACTATCCAGCTAGCTGGCTCTATTCCAGGAGCTGTACATGTTGGGTTATATTATAGAACTATCCAGCTAGCTGGCTCTATTCCAGGAGCTGTACATGTTGGGTTATATTATAGAACTATCCAGCTAGCTGGCTCTATTCCAGGAGATGTACATGTTGGGTTATATTATAGAACTATCCAGCTAGCTGGCTCTATTCCAGGAGCTGTACATGTTGGGTTATATTATAGAACTATCCAGCTAGCTGGCTCTATTCCAGGAGCTGTACATGTTGGGTTATATTATAGAACTATCCAGCTAGCTGGCTCTATTCCAGGAGCTGTACATGTTGGGTTATATTATAGAACTATCCAGCTAGCTGGCTCTATTCCAGGAGCTGTACTAATTCATTGGAGTATTGCTATTAATTACTGTCTGAGGCTTAAATATTATTACATTACTATTATTATATTAATCAAAGCCTATATATATATATATTGTGTTATATATTGTTATTATTATGGAATGTAATTATGGAATATTATTATGGAATGTAATTATGGAATATTATTATGGAATGTAATTATGGAATATTATTATGGAATGTAATTATGGAATATTATTATGGAATGTAATTATGGAATGTGTCTGATTAATCAAAGACTATATATATATATATATATATTGTGTTATATATTGTTATTATTATTGAATGTGTCTGATTTTGATGGTTAAATGTTATTACATTTATATATATATATATATATTGTGTTATATATTGCCTATATATATATATATATTTATGTATAAATATTATTATACTAATTAAAACCGATGTATCCCCTGTACTAATCAGTTGGGGGGTGCAGACGAGCCGAAGCGTTACTACTCCACCCTGCCGGACCTCTGAGGGCGAGGGGGAGTCAAGGGGGGGCCACGACCAGGAGGAAGGAGGGAGAGGGGGGAGGAGCGGGGGGAGGAGGGGTGAGACATTCCCTCTACCAGTCCCCTCACCTGTTGCTGCTGCAGGGATACAACAGACAGGTACCAACTACACTACCTGACTAATGCATGCTGGGATATATGATACAGACAGACAGGTACCAACTACACTACCTGACTGATGCATATTGGGATATATGAGACAGACAGACAGGTACCAACTACACTACCCGACTGATGCATGCTGGGATATATGAGACAGACAGACAGGTACCAACTACACTACCTGACTGATGCATGCTGGAATATATGATACAGACAGACAGGTACCAACTACACTACCTGACTGATGCATGCTGGGATATATGATACAGACAGACAGGTACCAACTACACTACTGCTGATGATGCATTAACTGATGCATGCTGGGATATATGAGACAGACAGACAGACAGGTACTAAAATCTAATCACATGTTATTTGTCACATACACGTGTTTAGCAGATGTTATTGCGGGTGTAGTGAAATTATTGTGTTTCCAGCTCCAACAGTGAAGTAATATCTAACAATACACACAATCTAAACTTAAAGGAATGGAATTACAAATATATAAATATTATAGATATAGATACAGAATATACATATGTAATGAGTAATGCATAGACTAAGATACAGTAGAATAGGACCAGATACAGAATATACATATGTAATGAGTAATGCATAGACTAAGATACAGTAGAATAGGACCAGATATAGAATATACATATGTAATGAGTAATGCATAGACTAAGATACAGTAGAATAGGACCAGATACAGAATATACATATGTAATGAGTAATGCATAGACTAAGATACAGTAGAATAGGACCAGATACAGAATATACATATGTAATGAGTAATGCATAGACTAAGATACAGTAGAATAGGACCAGATATAGAATATACATATGTAATGAGTAATGCATAGACTAAGATACAGTAGAATAGGACCAGATACAGAATATACATATGTAATGAGTAATGCATAGACTAAGATACAGTAGAATAGGACCAGATACAGAATATACATATGTAATGAGTAATGCATTGACTAAGATACAGTAGAATAGGACCAGATATAGAATATACATATGTAATGAGTAATGCATAGACTAAGATACAGTAGAATAGGACCAGATATAGAATATACATATGTAATGAGTAATGCATAGACTAAGATACAGTAGAATAGGACCAGATACAGAATATACATATGTAATGAGTAATGCATAGACTAAGATACAGTAGAATAGGACCAGATACAGAATATACATATGTAATGAGTAATGCATAGACTAAGATACAGTAGAATAGGACCAGATATAGAATATACATATGTAATGAGTAATGCATAGACTAAGATACAGTAGAATAGGACCAGATACAGAATATACATATGTAATGAGTAATGCATAGACTAAGATACAGTAGAATAGGACCAGATATAGAATATACATATGTAATGAGTAATGCATAGACTAAGATACAGTAGAATAGGACCAGATATAGAATATATATGTAATGAGTAATGCATAGACTAAGATACAGTAGAATAGGACCAGATACAGAATATACATATGTAATGAGTAATGCATAGACTAAGATACAGTAGAATAGGACCAGATACAGAATATACATATGTAATGAGTAATGCATAGACTAAGATACAGTAGAATAGGACCAGATACAGAATATACATATGTAATGAGTAATGCATAGACTAAGATACAGTAGAATAGGACCAGATACAGAATATACATATGTAATGAGTAATGCATAGACTAAGATACAGTAGAATAGGACCAGATATAGAATATACATATGTAATGAGTAATGCATAGACTAAGATACAGTAGAATAGGACCAGATACAGAATATATATATGTAATGAGTAATGCATAGACTAAGATACAGTAGAATAGGACCAGATACAGAATATATATATGTAATGAGTAATGCATAGACTAAGATACAGTAGAATAGGACCAGATACAGAATATACATATGTAATGAGTAATGCATAGACTAAGATACAGTAGAATAGGACCAGATACAGAATATACATATGTAATGAGTAATGCATAGACTAAGATACAGTAGAATAGGACCAGATACAGAATATACATATGTAATGAGTAATGCATAGACTAAGATACAGTAGAATAGGACCAGATACAGAATATACATATGTAATGAGTAATGCATAGACTAAGATACAGTAGAATAGGACCAGATACAGAATATACATATGTAATGAGTAATGCATAGACTAAGATACAGTAGAATAGGACCAGATACAGAATATACATATGTAATGAGTAATGCATAGACTAAGATACAGTAGAATAGGACCAGATACAGAATATACATATGTAATGAGTAATGCATAGACTAAGATACAGTAGAATAGGACCAGATATAGAATATACATATGTAATGAGTAATGCATAGACTAAGATACAGTAGAATAGGACCAGATACAGAATATATATATGTAATGAGTAATGCATAGACTAAGATACAGTAGAATAGGACCAGATACAGAATATATATATGTAATGAGTAATGCATAGACTAAGATACAGTAGAATAGGACCAGATACAGAATATACATATGTAATGAGTAATGCATAGACTAAGATACAGTAGAATAGGACCAGATACAGAATATACATATGTAATGAGTAATGCATAGACTAAGATACAGTAGAATAGGACCAGATATAGAATATACATATGTAATGAGCAATGCATAGACTAAGATACAGTAGAATAGGACCAGATATAGAATATACATATGTAATGAGTAATGCATAGACTAAGATACAGTAGAATAGGACCAGATATAGAATATATATATGTAATGAGTAATGCATAGACTAAGATACAGTAGAATAGGACCAGATATAGAATATATATATGTAATGAGTAATGCATAGACTAAGATACAGTAGAATAGGACCAGATATAGAATATACATATGTAATGAGTAATGCATAGACTAAGATACAGTAGAATAGGACCAGATACAGAATATACATATGTAATGAGTAATGCATAGACTAAGATACAGTAGAATAGGACCAGATATAGAATATATATATGTAATGAGTAATGCATAGACTAAGATACAGTAGAATAGGACCAGATATAGAATATACATATGTAATGAGTAATGCATAGACTAAGATACAGTAGAATAGGACCAGATACAGAATATACATATGTAATGAGTAATGCATAGACTAAGATACAGTAGAATAGGACCAGATACAGAATATACATATGTCAGAGCGGCATTGACTAAGATACAGTAGAATAGGACCAGATACAGAATATACATATGTAATGAGTAATGCATAGACTGAGATACAGTAGAATAGGACCAGATACAGAATATACATATGTAATGAGTAATGCATAGACTAAGATACAGTAGAATAGGACCAGATACAGAATATACATATGTAATGAGTAATGCATAGACTAAGATACAGTAGAATAGGACCAGATACAGAATATACATATGTAATGAGTAATGCATAGACTAAGATACAGTAGAATAGGACCAGATACAGAATATACATATGTAATGAGTAATGCATAGACTAAGATACAGTAGAATAGGACCAGATACAGAATATACATATGTAATGAGTAATGCATAGACTAAGATACAGTAGAATAGGACCAGATACAGAATATACATATGTAATGAGTAATGCATAGACTAAGATACAGTAGAATAGGACCAGATATAGAATATACATATGTAATGAGTAATGCATAGACTAAGATACAGTAGAATAGGACCAGATACAGAATATACATATGTAATGAGTAATGCATAGACTAAGATACAGTAGAATAGGACCAGATATAGAATATACATATGTAATGAGTAATGCATAGACTAAGATACAGTAGAATAGGACCAGATACAGAATATACATATGTAATGAGTAATGCATAGACTAAGATACAGTAGAATAGGACCAGATATAGAATATATATATGTAATGAGTAATGCATAGACTAAGATACAGTAGAATAGGACCAGATACAGAATATACATATGTAATGAGTAATGCATAGACTAAGATACAGTAGAATAGGACCAGATACAGAATATACATATGTAATGAGTAATGCATAGACTAAGATACAGTAGAATAGGACCAGATACAGAATATACATATGTAATGAGTAATGCATAGACTAAGATACAGTAGAATAGGACCAGATACAGAATATACATATGTAATGAGTAATGCATAGACTAAGATACAGTAGAATAGGACCAGATACAGAATATACATATGTAATGAGTAATGCATAGACTAAGATACAGTAGAATAGGACCAGATATAGAATATACATATGTAATGAGTAATGCAAAATATGTAAACATCATTATTAAAGTAGCCAGTGATTTCAAGTCTGTGTATATAGGGCAGCAGCCTCTAATGTGCTAGTGATGGCTGTTTAACAGTCTGATGGCCTTGAGATAGAAGCTGTATTTCAGTCTCTCTGTGCTAGTGATGGCTGTTTAACAGTCTGATGGCCTTGAGATAGAAGCTGTATTTCAGTCTCTCTGTGCTAGTGATGGCTGTTTAACAGTCTGATGGCCTTGAGATAGAAGCTGTTTTTCAGTCTCTAATGTGCTAGTGATGGCTGTTTAACAGTCTGTTGGCCTTGAGATAGAAGCTGTTTTTCAGTCTCTCTGAGTTAGTGGTGGCTGTTTAACAGTCTGATGGCCTTGAGATAGAAGCTGTTTTTCAGTCTCTAATGTGCTAGTGATGGCTGTTTAACATATTGATGGCCTTGATATATGATGGCCTTGAGATAGAAGCTGTTTTTCAGTCTCTAATGTGCTAGTGATGGCTGTTTAACAGTCTGTTGGCCTTGAGATAGAAGCTGTTTTTCAGACTCTCTGAGTTAGTGGTGGCTGTTTAACAGTCTGATGGCCTTGAGATAGAAGCAGCTTTTCAGTCTCTCGGGTCCCTGCTTTGATGCACCTGTACTGACCTCGCCTTCTGGATGATAGCGGGGTGAACAGGCAGTGGCTTGGGTGGTTGTTGTCCTTGATGATCTTTATGGCTTTCCTGTGACATCGGGTGGTGTAGGTGTCCTGGAGGGAGGGTAGTTTGCCCCCTGATGATGCGTTGGGCACACCGCACCGCCCTCTGGAGAGCCCTGTGGTTGCGGGCGGTGCAGTTGCCGTACCAGGCGGTGATACAGCCCGACTACACTACCCTGACTGATATTTCAGTTTTGTTTAGTTTTTCGTGAACTTTCTTTCACATTGAAGTTGTGGAGTCGGTCTGCAGTACCTTTTTAGGTGTCATTTCATGGCAGAAGGTGAAAGTGTTCAAGGGGTTGTGGACCTTCTACAGGCAGTTTATACTGTTTATATACAGTATATGTAATATATATTGTGTTATATACAGTATATGTAATATATATTGTGTTATATACAGTATATTTAATATATATTGTTATATTTACAGTATATATAATATATATTGTGCTATATATTCCAGGACTGCCTGGTGTACCTGTTGAACAGAGAGCAACACACTGTGTATATATTGTGCTATATATTCCAGGACTGCCTGGTGTACCTGTTGAACAGAGAGCAGAACACTGTGTATATATTGTGCTATATATTCCAGGACTGCCTGGTGTACCTGTTGAACAGAGAGCAACACACTGTGTATATATTGTGCTATATATTCCATGACTGCCTGGTGTACCTGTTGAACAGAGAGCAGAACACTGTGTATATATTGTGCTATATATTCCAGGACTGCCTGGTGTACCTGTTGAACAGAGAGCAGCACACTGTGGGTCAGGAGACCCCGTCAGCCCGTCCAAACATCTGCCTGTCCTCTCCTGACATCCTGCCACTCCACTGTCGCCTCCACCGGGTCCCTGCCCCCCGTCGCCATGCCAGCACACCCAACAACAACAACAACCCCTCAGCAGCCGCCGCCGCAGTCACCGGGGACGACCGCTCCTGCGTTGCCGTGGAGCCCATCCCTCACGCGACGGTCCTGGTCAACTTCTCCCGGTGCGAGCAATCCACCCAGCTCCGCCACGGCGACCTCCTGTCGTTCGGAGCCCACTACATCTTCCTGTATAAGGACCCAACGGGTGCCAAACCCCTCCCCGCCCAGACACTGGCACGCCTCCGAACCCTGGGGCAGCTGTACGAGGCTGGGGGAGGGGGGGTGGAGACGGAGGGTGGGACGGAGGGGGGAGGGACCTGTAAGACGTGTGGCTCGTTGTTAAAGGACAAGGGGGCGTTGTCCTCCCAAACCGGCCCCCCCGCCAGGCGCAGTTTCAAACCACACCTGGTGAAACCCCAAGGCGGGGGGGCGGGGGGGACAGGCGTCGTAACGACGATCTTGGCGGGACAGAACCAGAAGAGACGCCTACAGCTCGACTTTGAACAGGTAAATATAGGTTGTTGTAGATCAGTGAATGTTTTTATCCTGTGATGTCACTTTGGAAGTCCAGGAATAGTTGCCCCAATGTTTATTGAGTTGAGATTAACTGAACTGAATCAAACTGACCTGAATCGTTTAATTCCGTCAGGCCCACGAGGACGCCCTGGTGAGCAGGATCATGTGTCTGATCGAGCCGGGCGGAGACGACCACAAGTTAACCCCTGCCTACCTGCTGTGTCTCTGCATACAGCACTCTGCTTCCGCCTTCCCACCAGGCTGCTTCGGCAAATTGCTGCTGAAGATAGTACGATGCATACAGACCGTCTCCTGGGTGAGAGGGAGGGGCCTAGACGGAGAGGGAGGGGTTTGGAAGGGAGAGGGAGGGGCCTAAAGGAAGAGGGAGGGGTTTGGAAGGGGTAGGAGAGGTTTAGGTGGCGAGGGAGCGGTTTAGAAGGGGTAGGAGGGGCCTAGACAGAGAGGGAGGGGTTTAGAAGGGGTAGGAGGGGCCTAGAGTGATAGGCAGGGGTTTAGAAGGGGTGGGAGGGGCCTAGACGGAGAGGGAGGGGTTTAGAAGGGGTAGGAGGAGCCTAGAGGGAGAGGGAGGGGTTTAGAAGGGGTAGGAGGGGCCTAGAGGGAGGGGTTTAGAAAGGGTAGAAGGGGCCTAGAGGCAGAGGGAGGGGTTTAGAAGGGGTAGGAGGGGTTTAGGTGGAGAGGGAGGGGTTTATAAGGGGTGGGAGGGGTTTCTGTGGAGAGGGAGGGGTTTAGAAGGGGTGGGAGGGGTTTAGGTGGAGAGGGAGGAAGGGGTAGGAGGGGCCTAGAGGGAGAGGGAGGGGTTTAGAAGGGGTAGGAGGGAGAGGGAGGGGTTTAGAAGGGGTGGGAGGGGTTTAGGTGGAGAGGGGGGAGTGGTTTATGTGGAGAGGGAGGGGTTTAGGTGGAGAGGGGGAGGGGTTTAGGTGGAGAGGGAGGGGTTTGGGAGGGGCCTAGAGGGAGAGGGAGGGGTTTAGGTGGAGAGAGGCATGTTATTACTTGTCCTGAGAAACAATAGATCAACTCTCATTAAGAAGTGATGGAAGCTACTGACTCGGATCTGTTCAACTCAGACAAAAAGAACACATCTTTTGAGTCATTTGGTTAATTTGCTTCAGTAATGCCCAGAGCACAGTAATGCCCTCCTGCCAGCGAACGATAATCTATAACCTGGACAGAATCATGACTCTGCAAGCCTCTCATTCACCACAGGGGGCTTATTGGAGCTGTCTTTTATGACTGAGAGGTCACACACAAGATGTGCTCCAAACATTGTGCGTTTGTGATTGCAAGGCCCACAAATACGATTCTGTATTGAAACCTTTGAAACGAAGTCTCGTTGTGACTCTTGGTGGAATGCTTGACTGCTGCCAGAGTGATGAGGACCTTCGCCAACTGCGGTATTACATTATTATTTATTTAAACTAGGCAAGTCAGTGATGAACAAATAGTTATTTACAATGACGGCCTACCCCGGCCAAACCCGGACGACACTGGGCCAATTGTGCGCCACCCTATGGCACTCCCAATCACGGAATTGAACCAGGGGGATGCCTTTTGCACTGAGATGCAGTGCCTTAGACCACTGCTCCACCCGGGAGACAAACGATTTGAGTTTGATTTTGTTGAGCAGAGGCTGTGTATGTTTTGGTTCTACACAAAAGCTGTGTCCATCATAACATTCAATAATCAATTAATTGCATTCATTTTTTTGCGCCATGCGATCAATGATCAGTTGTAAACATATTTTTCTTCTCTATGCTGCCTGATCAGATCTCTATGCTGCCTGATCAGATCTCTATGCTGCCTGATCAGATCTCTATGCTGCCTGCAGCAGGATGTATTTCCCCTCATGACAGACTGTTGGTGGTCGGAGCATGTCTCTGAGTCTCTGGAGTCTCTGAGTCTGTAGTCTCTGAGTCTGAGAATCTGGAGTCTGAGTCTCTGGAGTCTCTGAGTCTCTGAGTCTCTGAGTCTCTGAGTATCTGAGTCTCTGGAGTCTCTGAGTCTCTGGAGTCTCTGAGTCTCTGGAGTATCTGAGTCTCTGGAGTCTCTGAATCTCTGGAGTGTCTGAGTCTCTGGAGTATCTGGAGTCTCCGAGTCGCTGAGTCTCTGGAGTCTGAGTCTCTGGAGTCTCTGAGTCTCTGAGCCTCTGAGCCTCTGAGTCTGGAGTCTCTGAGTCTCTGGAGTCTCTGAGTCTCTGGAGTCTCTGAGTCTCTGAATCTCTGAGTCTCTGAGTCTCTGGAGTCTCTGAGTCTCTGGAGTCTCTGAGTCTCTGGAGTCTCTGAGTCTCTGGAGTATCTGAGTCTCTGGAGTCTCTGAATCTCTGGAGTGTCTGAGTCTGGAGTGTCTGAGTCTCTGGAGTATCTGGAGTCTCTGAGTCTCTGGAGTCTCTGGAGTCTGAGTCTCTGGAGTCTCTGAGCCTCTGAGTCTGGAGTCTCTGAGTCAATGGAGTCTATGAGTCCCTGAGTCAATGGAGTCTCTGGAGTCTCTGAGTCTCGGGAGTCTCGGGAGTCTCTGAGTCTCTGGAGTCTCTGAGCCTCTGAGTCTGGGGTCTCTGAGTCAATGGAGTCTATGAGTCTCTGAGTCAATGGAGTCTCTGAGTCTCTGGAGTCTCTGAGGCTCTGGAGTCTCTGGAGTCTCTGGAGTCTCTGAGCCTCTGAGTCTGGAGTCTCTGAGTCAATGGAGTCTCTGAGTCTCTGAGTCAATGGAGTCTCTGAGGCTCTGGAGTCTCTGAGGCTCTGGAGTCTCGGAGTCTCTGGAGTCTCTGAGTCTGGAGTCTCTGAGTCAATGGAGTCTCTGAGTCTCTGAGCTGGAGGAGCGCGTATTAATCCTGCTGCTTAAGAATTCATTGCTGCCGTCAGGTCAAACAAACGACTAAAATGAACGGGCCACTCGAAAAAAAAAAATCATGACTCTGGAGTCAGTAAAAAAACAAATCATGACTCTGGAGTCGTTAAAAAAGAATCATGAGTCTGGAGTCGGTAAAAAAGAATCATGAGTCTGGAGTCTGTAAAAAAGAATCATGAGTCTGGAGTCGGTAAAAACGAATCGACACTCTGGAGTCCGTAAAAACGAATCGTGACTCTTGAGTCAGTAAAAACGAATCATGAGTCTGGAGTCGGTAAAACGAATCATGAGTCTGGAGTCTGTAAAAATGAATCGTGACTCTGGAGTCGGTAAAAATGAATCATGACTCTGGAGTCTAAAACTAATCATGACTCTGGAGTCTATAAAACGAATCATGAGTCTGGAGTCGGTAAAACGAATCATGACTCTGGAGTCGGTAAAAATAATCATGAGTCTGGAGTCGGTAAAAAAGAATCATGACTCTGGAGTCTATAAAACGAATTATGAGTCTGGAGTCGGTAAAACGAATCATGACTCTGGAGTCGGTAAAAATAATCATGAGTCTGGAGTCGGTAAAAAAGAATCATGACTCTGGAGTCGGTAAAAACGAATCGTGACTCTGGAGTCAGTAAAACGAATCGTAACTCTGGAGTCTGTAAAATGAATCATGAGTCTGGAGTCGGTAAAAACGAATCGTGACTCTGGAGTCTGTAAAAATGAATCATGACTCTGGAGTCGTTTAAAAGAGTAGTTCTAAAAGCTCGTTGATGAAGTGCACATCACTAATAATAAGGGCTTTGTTTTACGGTTTAAGATCATTATTCTGGTTGACTTGCTGAGGGGAATTTATCAGATTACAGGATCTGAACGGTTTCAAATCTTAGCTGATGCTGAACTTGTGGTATAACTTCAACTTCTTATCCACATGAGGGGTTAGACAGAGTAGAGTAGAGGTTAGGGTTCAGGGGTTAGACAGAGTAGAGTAGAGGTTAGGGTTCAGGGGTTAGACAGAGTAGAGTAGAGGTTAGGGTTCAGGGGTTAGACAGAGTAGAGTAGGGGTTAGGGTTCAGGGGTTAGACAGAGTAGAGTAGAGGTTAGGGTTCAGGGGTTAGACAGAGTAGAGTAGAGGTTAGGGTTCAGGGGTTAGACAGAGTAGAGTAGGGGTCAGGGTTCAGGGGTCAGACAGAGAGAGGGTTAGGGTTCAGAGGTTAGACAGAGTAGAGTAGGGGTTAGGGTTCAGGGGTTAGACAGAGTAGAGTAGAGGTTAGGGTTCAGGGGTTAGACAGAGTAGAGTAGAGGTTAGGGTTCAGGGGTTAGACAGAGTAGAGTAGAGGTTAGGGTTCAGGGGTTAGACAGAGTAGAGTAGAGGTTAGGGTTCAGGGGTTAGACAGAGTAGAGTAGAGGTTAGGGTTCAGGGGTTAGACAGAGTAGAGTAGAGGTTAGGGTTAGTCAGAGAGAGGGTTGGGTTTCAGGGGTTAGAGTTTAGGGTTCAGGGGTTATAGAGAGTAAAGGAGAGAGGGTTAGGGGTTAGGGTTAGACAGAGTAAGGGTTAGGGTTCAGGGGTTAGACAGAGAGAGGGTGTGTTATAGTCACCTACAGTGTTAGTGAGCTAGCAGCAGCCTTCTCTCCTGTGTTATAGTCACCTACAGTGTTAGTGAGCTAGCAGCAGCCTTCTCTCCTGTGTTATAGTCACCTACAGTGTTAGTGAGCTAACAGCTAGCAGCAGCCTTCTCTCCTGTGTTATAGTCACCTACAGTGTTAGTGAGCTAGTAGCAGCCTTCTCTCCTGTGTTATAGTCACCTACAGTGTTAGTAAGCTAACAGCTAGCAGCAGCCTTCTCTCCTGTGTTATAGTCACCTACAGTGTTAGTGAGCTAGTAGCTAGCAGCAGCCTTCTCTCCTGTGTTATAGTCACCTACAGTGTTAGTGAGCTAGCAGCAGCCTTCTCTCCTGTGTTATAGTCACCTACAGTGTTAGTGAGCTAGCAGCAGCCTTCTCTCCTGTGTTATAGTCACCTACAGTGTTAGTGAGCTAGTAGCTAGCAGCAGCCTTCTCTCCTGTGTTATAGTCACCTACAGTGTTAGTGAGCTAGCAGCAGCCTTCTCTCCTGTGTTATAGTCACCTACAGTGTTAGTGAGCTAGCAGCAGCCTTCTCTCCTGTGTTATAGTCACCTACAGTGTTAGTGAGCTAGCAGCAGCCTTCTCTCCTGTGTTATAGTCACCTACAGTGTTAGTGAGCTAGTAGCTAGCAGCAGCCTTCTCTCCTGTGTTATAGTCACCTACAGTGTTAGTGAGCTAGCAGCAGCCTTCTCTCCTGTGTTATAGTCACCTACAGTGTTAGTGAGCTAGCAGCAGCCTTCTCTCCTGTGTTATAGTCACCTACAGTGTTAGTGAGCTAGCAGCAGCCTTCTCTCCTGTGTTATAGTCACCTACAGTGTTAGTGAGCTAGCAGCAGCCTTCTCTCCTGTGTTATAGTCACCTACAGTGTTAGTGAGCTAGCAGCAGCCTTCTCTCCTGTGTTATAGTCACCTACAGTGTTAGTGAGCTAGTAGCTAGCAGCAGCCTTCTCTCCTGTGTTATAGTCACCTACAGTGTTAGTGAGCTAGTAGCTAGCAGCAGCCTTCTCTCCTGTGTTATAGTCACCTACAGTGTTAGTGAGCTAGCAGCTAGCAGCAGCCTTCTCTCCTGTGTTATAGTCACCTACAGTGTTAGTGAGCTAACAGCTAGCAGCAGCCTTCTCTCCTGTGTTATAGTCACCTACAGTGTTAGTGAGCTAGTAGCTAGCAGCAGCCTTCTCTCCTGTGTTATAGTCACCTACAGTGTTAGTGAGCTAGTAGCTAGCAGCAGCCTTCTCTCCTGTGTTATAGTCACCTACAGTGTTAGTGAGCTAGCAGCAGCCTTCTCTCCTGTGTTATAGTCACCTACAGTGTTAGTGAGCTAGCAGCAGCCTTCTCTCCTGTGTTATAGTCACCTACAGTGTTAGTGAGCTAGTAGCTAGCAGCAGCCTTCTCTCCTGTGTTATAGTCACCTACAGTGTTAGTGAGCTAGCAGCTAGCAGCAGCCTTCTCTCCTGTGTTATAGTCACCTACAGTGTTAGTGAGCTAGTAGCTAGCAGCAGCCTTCTCTCCTGTGTTATAGTCACCTACAGTGTTAGTGAGCTAGCAGCAGCCTTCTCTCCTGTGTTATAGTCACCTACAGTGTTAGTGAGCTAGTAGCAGCCTTCTCTCCTGTGTTATAGTCACCTACAGTGTTAGTGAGCTAGCAGCAGCCTTCTCTCCTGTGTTATAGTCACCTACAGTGTTAGTGAGCTAGCAGCAGCCTTCTCTCCTGTGTTATAGTCACCTACAGTGTTAGTGAGCTAGCAGCAGCCTTCTCTCCTGTGTTATAGTCACCTACAGTGTTAGTGAGCTAACAGCAGCCTTCTCTCCTGTGTTATAGTCACCTACAGTGTTAGTGAGCTAGTAGCTAGCAGCAGCCTTCTCTCCTGTGTTATAGTCACCTACAGTGTTAGTGAGCTAGTAGCTAGCAGCAGCCTTCTCTCCTGTGTTATAGTCACCTACAGTGTTAGTGAGCTAACAGCAGCCTTCTCTCCTGTGTTATAGTCACCTACAGTGTTAGTGAGCTAGCAGCAGCCTTCTCTCCTGTGTTATAGTCACCTACAGTGTTAGTGAGCTAGTAGCTAGCAGCAGCCTTCTCTCCTGTGTTATAGTCACCTACAGTGTTAGTGAGCTAGCAGCAGCCTTCTCTCCTGTGTTATAGTCACCTACAGTGTTAGTGAGCTAGCAGCAGCCTTCTCTCCTGTGTTATAGTCACCTACAGTGTTAGTGAGCTAGCAGCAGCCTTCTCTCCTGTGTTATAGTCACCTACAGTGTTAGTGAGCTAGCAGCAGCCTTCTCTCCTGTGTTATAGTCACCTACAGTGTTAGTGAGCTAGCAGCAGCCTTCTCTCCTGTGTTATAGTCACCTACAGTGTTAGTGAGCTAACAGCAGCCTTCTCTCCTGTGTTATAGTCACCTACAGTGTTAGTGAGCTAGTAGCTAGCAGCAGCCTTCTCTCCTGTGTTATAGTCACCTACAGTGTTAGTGAGCTAGTAGCTAGCAGCAGCCTTCTCTCCTGTGTTATAGTCACCTACAGTGTTAGTGAGCTAGCAGCAGCCTTCTCTCCTGTGCTATAGTCACCTACAGTGTTAGTGAGCTAGCAGCAGCCTTCTCTCCTGTGTTATAGTCACCTACAGTGTTAGTGAGCTAGCAGCAGCCTTCTCTCCTGTGTTATAGTCACCTACAGTGTTAGTGAACTAGCAGCAGCCTTCTCTCCTGTGTTATAGTCACCTACAGTGTTAGTGAGCTAGCAGCTAGCAGCAGCCTTCTCTCCTGTGTTATAGTCACCTACAGTGTTAGTGAACTAGCAGCAGCCTTCTCTCCTGTGTTATAGTCACCTACAGTGTTAGTGAGCTAGCAGCTAGCAGCAGCCTTCTCTCCTGTGTTATAGTCACCTACAGTGTTAGTGAGCTAGCAGCTAGTAGCAGCCTTCTCTCCTGTGTTATAGTCACCTACAGTGTTAGTGAGCTAGCAGCAGCCTTCTCTCCTGTGTTATAGTCACCTACAGTGTTAGTGAGCTAGCAGCAGCCTTCTCTCCTGTGTTATAGTCACCTACAGTGTTAGTGAACTAGCAGCAGCCTTCTCTCCTGTGTTATAGTCACCTACAGTGTTAGTGAGCTAGCAGCAGCCTTCTCTCCTGTGTTATAGTCACCTACAGTGTTAGTGAGCTAGCAGCAGCCTTCTCTCCTGTGTTATAGTCACCTACAGTGTTAGTGAGCTAGCAGCAGCCTTCTCTCCTGTGTTATAGTCACCTACAGTGTTAGTGAGCTAGTAGCAGCCTTCTCTCCTGTGTTATAGTCACCTACAGTGTTAGTGAGCTAGCAGCAGCCTTCTCTCCTGTGTTATAGTCACCTACAGTGTTAGTGAGCTAGCAGCAGCCTTCTCTCCTGTGTTATAGTCACCTACAGTGTTAGTGAGCTAGCAGCAGCCTTCTCTCCTGTGTTATAGTCACCTACAGTGTTAGTGAGCTAGCAGCAGCCTTCTCTCCTGTGTTATAGTCACCTACAGTGTTAGTGAGCTAGCAGCAGCCTTCTCTCCTGTGTTATAGTCACCTACAGTGTTAGTGAGCTAGCAGCAGCCTTCTCTCCTGTGTTATAGTCACCTACAGTGTTAGTGAGCTAGCAGCAGCCTTCTCTCCTGTGTTATAGTCACCTACAGTGTTAGTGAGCTAGCAGCAGCCTTCTCTCCTGTGTTATAGTCACCTACAGTGTTAGTGAGCTAGTAGCTAGCAGCAGCCTTCTCTCCTGTGTTATAGTCACCTACAGTGTTAGTGAGCTAGCAGCAGCCTTCTCTCCTGTGTTATAGTCACCTACAGTGTTAGTGAGCTAGCAGCAGCCTTCTCTCCTGTGTTATAGTCACCTACAGTGTTAGTGAGCTAGCAGCAGCCTTCTCTCCTGTGTTATAGTCACCTACAGTGTTAGTGAGCTAGCAGCAGCCTTCTCTCCTGTGTTATAGTCACCTACAGTGTTAGTGAGCTAGTAGCAGCCTTCTCTCCTGTGTTATAGTCACCTACAGTGTTAGTGAGCTAGCAGCAGCCTTCTCTCCTGTGTTATAGTCACCTACAGTGTTAGTGAGCTAGTAGCTAGCAGCAGCCTTCTCTCCTGTGTTATAGTCACCTACAGTGTTAGTGAGCTAGTAGCTAGCAGCAGCCTTCTCTCCTGTGTTATAGTCACCTACAGTGTTAGTGAGCTAGTAGCTAGTAGCAGCCTTCTCTCCTGTGTTATAGTCACCTACAGTGTTAGTGAGCTAGTAGCAGCCTTCTCTCCTGTGTTATAGTCACCTACAGTGTTAGTGAGCTAGCAGCAGCCTTCTCTCCTGTGTTATAGTCACCTACAGTGTTAGTGAGCTAGCAGCAGCCTTCTCTCCTGTGTTATAGTCACCTACAGTGTTAGTGAGCTAGCAGCAGCCTTCTCTCCTGTGTTATAGTCACCTACAGTGTTAGTGAGCTAGTAGCTAGCAGCAGCCTTCTCTCCTGTGTTATAGTCACCTACAGTGTTAGTGAGCTAGCAGCAGCCTTCTCTCCTGTGTTATAGTCACCTACAGTGTTAGTGAGCTAGCAGCAGCCTTCTCTCCTGTGTTATAGTCACCTAGGGAATAGGTCCCTGGTCTAAAAATAGTGCACTATATAGGGAGTAGGGTTCATTTAGGGTGCACCCTAAGTCTATTGTAGTCAGGTAAACTAATGATGTCGTGGTTTAATGATTGTTGAGGTCTTTTGTCCAATTAGCTGATTAATTATGCAGATCTCATTGAGAGGTC